>NC_079402.1:3664731-3679731 GCF_029220125.1 Pseudoliparis swirei | reverse complement strand
CCCCCCCCCCCCCCCCCGGGTGAGCAGAGCTGGACGATACATATCCGACAGCGTTGGAATTTAAATAAGCAAACGAACCATAATAATCACAATCCAGCTAGCGGGAGAAATATTCTATCAGATGACGACAACAACACCCAATTAAAAACACACCGCCCGGGGAGCTGATGGGAGATGCGGGGAAATGAACCGTGCGCTGCAGCTCTGGTTTAAAATAAACACACTCTTGAATTTGAATGGTAGGAAATTATCTTTATCATCAAATAATATTGTTTTAAAGCAAACTAAAAAGTTCCATGCAGCCACATGCAGCGTCGTGTTGTCGCCTGATGGCACCGTGCCGTGGAGGACTTAAAATGTCTTAAGTATCAATACATTAATAAATACATGAAGAAATACAGGAATAAATGCTTAAATAAATGTATAAATACATACTAGAATAAATAAATAAATGCTATAATAAATGTATGAATAAATAAATACAGGAATAAATCAATATAAGTGACCTAAATAGGACATCATTAAATAAATCTATTTCTACATTTCTGTATTTCTTCATTTATTTACGTCTTCTTCTCTCCTCCTCCATCTTCTTCTCCTCCTCCTCATCCTCCTCCTCTTCTTCTCCTTCTCCTCCTCCTCCATCTTCTCCTCCTCCTCCTCCTCTTTCTTCTTCTCCTCCTCCTTCTACTTCTCTTCCTTCATCGTTGTCTTCTTCTCCTTTCCTCCTCTTCTCTCCTCTCCCCCCCCCCCTCTTTAATAACTACTGTCTGCTTATTGGCTGTAAACCAGCTCCCGGTCGCTCGGTGAGAATCTGGAGCGTTCTCTCTCTCCGTGACATTTAGGCCGGACCTGTTTCTAATGAGCCGACTAATCCTCCTCTTCTGGCAGGCGGAGCGGCGCTGAGGCTCGCGGTGTCGGTGTGTCAGCTGTTATTCAGTTATGAACATCACATCCATACGCTCTCTTGTTTAGGAGAACTCCAACGGAGCTCACTGATTTGGACAAACACAAATAAATCACATTCAATGTATAACACAGGTTATATTAAACGCTGCTCTACTGATATCACTTTGACACTTTAATCTGTTTCTATACACTTAATTATTATTACCTTGTATAACTTATCTTATTTATTTATATTCCGTCTGTATATTTAATATTGCCGTTGTAATTTATTAAAATTTTAATTACAATATTTATTCCTGCTCTACCGCTGTAATGCTGCAATCTCCCCATTGAGGGACTAATGAAGGAATATCTAATCTAATCTACTCTAATCTCGTGGAAAGAGCTTTATCTTATTGTTTTTTGTTTTTTCATGAACAACTATATTATAAATAACAATATTTGATGATATCAACCAACTTTTGTAATACAGAGTTTCGGTTAAAAATATAAAAAAATCTAATATTTGAAATATCTTTAAAAGTACCTTGTGGCAGCTGTGGGGGCGTGGTTCAAGGAACTGTGTCTAATTGGCCTCAGCTGCTGGCTAATTGGTAATCAGCCAGAAGCTGAAGCCAATCGGTGTGTGGGATTAGCCCTCAACTATATAAACTGGAGAGCAGAGGCACAGTCTGCAACGACAAATAAACGATATTCCCATTGTTCCTTCTTCGTATGCCCATCCTTTGGTGCTAAACTAACTGGTGACAGCCACCAACCTGTCACATACCTAAATATATATATATTCTTAAACTAGAAGGTGAAATAGCCTCACAATCTCCTATAAACTGGATTTCTGTACCTACACCGTGTTTTAATGGAGCTGTAACAGCAAAAAAAAGACAAACGAGCGTCTCAGCTTCTGAAAAATTGAAAGTTTGTGTGTAATAAATCTTGAATAGCCGCTCTGACAGCTCCGCCCCCTGCAGGTCGTCAGGTGGCGACAGGCTGGACTTCTGAGCCGCCGGAGGTCCAATTACTGTTATTGTTTCAATTGTTCTGTTTTTCTCCTTTTCTTCTTCTTTGGTGTCCATCATCTTTTGTCCACCACGCCTGAGTCTGATATTATAATTCACTCTCACTCCCCCCGACTTCCACCGACGTCACCGTGACCACGAGCTGCAATCTAAAAAAACTGCTTTCAAAATGTTTGATATTTTAGGAAATCTATTCATTATTATCAAAGCGTCTTTGGGTATTCAGAAAAGCGCTATAAAAGTCTGAATTATTATTATTATCCTCTTTTCCCCTCTTCTTTTTGTCACACCTTCCTTTTACTAGTTGTTTTCATCTCCTCTTCCCCCTCTCCCTCTCCTCTTCCTTTCCTCTCCCTCTCCTCCTCCTTTCCTCTCCTCTCTCTCTCGTCTTTTTCACCTATCCTCTCCCTCTCCTCTTCCTCACTCTCTCCCCTTCCTTTCCTCTCCTCTCTTCTCTTCCTCTACTCCTCCTTTCCTCTCCTCTTCCCCCTCTCCTCTCTCTCTCGTCTTTTTCACCTATCCTCTCCTCTTCCTCACTCTCTCCCCTTCCTCTCCACTTCCTCTCTTCTTCCTCTTTCTCTCTTCTCCTCTACCTCTCGTCCTTCTCACCCCTGTTCTCTCACCTGCCTCTGGTCACTCCCACCTAGTCAATCTCTCATTCCCTTCACCTGTTCTCTCACCTGCCTCTGGTCACTCCCACCTCGTCTTCCTCTCACCTTCTTCTCGTCTCCGTCCTGCAGCAGCTGCATGTTGCTGCGCCGCTGGCTGTCGCTCCTCCTCAAGGTGGCGCTGCGGTGCTCCGGCAGGTCGGGGGGCGGAGACACGCCGCGCCCCTGAGGGTCCACCCACGTGTAGACGTGGTTGGTGATGTAGCCGCCCGGAATCCGCCCGACGGAACGTACCGTGAGGCCGAGCTTTTTACTGCCCTTCAGCACCTGAGGAGGAGGAGGAGGAGGAGGAGGAGGAGGAGGAGGAGGAGGAGGAGGAGGAGGAGGAGAGAAGAATAGCAGAGGAAAGGAAGAGGAGAGGGGAGAGGGGAGGAAATGAGATAGGTGAGAGGGAGAGGAAGAGGAGAGGTGAGGAGAGGAAGAGGAGAGAAGGAGGAAAAGGAAGAGGAGATGGAGGAAAAGGAGAGGGAGAGGAGAGGTGAAAAAGATGAGAGGAGAGGAGAGGAAGAGGAGCGGACAGGAGGAGGAGAGGAAGAGAGGCAAGGCGAGGAAGAGGAGAGGTGAAAAAGATCAGAGGAAGAGGAAAGGGAGAGGGGGAAGAGGAGAGGAAAGAAGGAGGAAGAGGAGGGGGGAGAGGAAGAAGATAGTGGAAGAGGATAGAAGAGAAAGGAGAGGAGAGGGAGTTGGAGGAAGAGGAGAGGAAGAAGAGTGGAAGAGGAAGAGGAAAGCCGTGTTATAAACACAGTAAATAATTATTTTCTTCAGAACTAACCAGTTAAAAAGAGAAACTCCTCAAAACATTTGATTTGATAACTCGTGTGAACGCCGTGTGACGTCGCTGTAAATAAACAAATAAACAAAGTCGGACGCAATAAACTCTGCAAAAATAAAAATCACAGAGAAGAGAACCAACGTTTGCTTCTGACTGCAAAAAGCCCAAATGACCTTCATCATCATCATCACCAACAACAATAATTATTATTGATTTACGTGAGACAATCATAAATGTTTGTCGTTCGGTTTAGTTTGTTTCATTTTTCTCAGTGTTGTCATTAGTGTTGTTGTTGTTGTTGAACTGAAACCTCTTCTGGTAATGTCTTCTGAAACCGTCAGTTTCTCTGCACTCCGTCCCTTTATGGATGCAAATAGCTTTTCGGTGGTTAACTTTCTATAACCTCTATTTGAAAAGGTTTCATAAACATTGCTAACATGTCTTCAGCCTGGAGAGCCCTCGTCTCTTTGCTTCAGCATCTCAAACCTTCAAAGAATTAGAATAAATGAAAAATAGAGTTCTTCAGAAGCAAATGGTTCTGGGTAGAAACATGAGGAAGAAGCATTTGGAACCTTTACTTCTAAGAGTGTATTAATCAGCAACCAGGAAACAAGAGCTGTGAGTATAGATGCACCCTTAATGAAGCACCCTTAATGAAGCACCCTTAGTTAAGCACCCTTAGTGAAGCACCCTTAGTGAAGCACACTTAATGAAACACCTTAGTGAAGCACCCTTAATGAAGCACCCTTAGTGAAGCACCCTTAATGAAGCACCCTTAGTGAAGCACCCTTAATGAAGCACCCTTAATGAAGCACCTTAGTGAAACACCCTTAGTGAAGCACCCTTAATGAAGCACCCTTAATGAAGCACCCTTAGTGAAGCACCCTTAGTGAAGCACCCTTAATGAAGCACCCTTAATGAAGCACCCTTAGTGAAGCACCCTTAATGAAGCACCCTTAGTGAAGCACCCTTAATGAAACACCTTAGTGAAGCACCCTTAGTGAAGCACCCTTAGTGAAGCACCCTTAATGAAGCACCCTTAGTGAAGCACCCTTAATGAAGCACCCTTAGTGAAGCACCCTTAATGAAGCACCCTTAGTGAAGCACCCTTAATGAAGCACCCTTAGTGAAGCACCCTTAGTGAAGCACCCTTAATGAAGCACCCTTAGTGAAGCACCCTCCCACTAGCTCTATGTTCTGTACCAGACTCACCGTATCTCCGTTCTCTTATCCCGTGAACCACACACTAGTCCAACCCTCACTTCATATCATTCTTGTAAAATGCTCCTGTTAACATATAAATAACTCAACGTATGGCTGGTCACAGTCGAGGCTCGTCTCCTCGAGCATCCACATCAATCGATTTCCATCCCGACGATAATAACGAGGCAACAGAAAGAACCCCGTCGGCACTGAAGAGCACTGACTGGAGCAAAATGGCTGTCACCCCCCCCCCCCCTTTATGTGCACCATCTATGAGGAGGTGTGAAAAAGAGAGAGAGAGAGAGAGCAGTGGGTAACCAACACACACACACACACATACAAATATGTGTTATTGTGTCACAATAAATACAACTGTACTTTCCCTCAAGTAGTTATTTCTGTCATATTATTATTATTATTATCCAGATGAATTGTATATTGTCTATGTTGCTGTGTCCTGATGCTTTGGCAATATTGTTGCTGCAACATTCACGCCAATAGAGAGAGAGAGAGACAGAGAGAGACAGAGAGAGAAGAGAGAGAGACAGAGACAGAGAGAGAGACAGACAGAGAGAGACAGAGAGAGACAGAGAGAGAAGAGAGAGAGAGAGAGAGAGAGACAGACAGAGAGAGAGAGAGACAGAGAGAGACATAGACAGAGACAGAGAGAGAGAGAGACAGAGAGAGAAGAGAGAGAGACAGAGACAGACAGAGAGAGACATAGACAGAGACAGAGAGAGAGAGAGAGACAGAGACAGAGAGAGAAGTAAGCAAAATCCTCTCATCACAAATAGCCCAAAGGAAAATTGCCAGTCTTTATGATTTAATTATTGTGTCAAAAAAGTTGTCTTCAAAATCAAAAATATTCCTGAGTCCCATCAGATATCACCAGGAGGGAATCAATGCAGAAAGATTTAAGAAAAAGATTTTTAAAAACTTTAAATATAATGTTATGGGAAGATTTCCAAAATCTCAAAATACACAATATAACGTATGAATGATATGAGACTAGCTATCGTCCTGGATTTGAGATATCTTAATATTGTAATGTGAATATAAATTCAGCAACACATGAACTGTAATTTGGCACAAATGACTGAATTTACTAGATTTCTAGTTGTTTTATTCGTTTCCTTTGCCCACTCCAGTCGTTACATCCACATTACTGACGATTGTTTATCAAATAAACTCATTGTTATTGGAATTTTATGAACAATTATAAATAACAATATTGTATTCTATCTTATTGCATTATCGATTTTCGAGGTATTCGTTAAAAAAGATATCTTGATATCTAAATGAAGTATTGTGAACTGGTAAACAGCTGTGAAGGATTTTTTACGGGATGGCGATGACATCACTACAGGAGAGCCTGGACTCTTGGCTTCTCCCTCGGACACAGAGCATCACTTTGAATTATAGTTCCCAACCCATCTCATCAAGGTGCATGCTGGTCCGGAATGAGAAGCAGGCCGTGTGCGGGGAGTCAGGGCAACAAGACCCAGGTCGGAGAAGAAAAAGAACGATGGAGGGGTAATGGAGGCGATGGAGGGAGGCCAGTGGGTTTAACAAGCTGCTCCATTATGTGAATAAGAAACAGCGGTTATGGACTGTGGTCCTAATGCGTCCTCCCCTGGAGGAAAGTGCAGATGAGGCTTTCAAATAGAACAAAACACAGCTGGGAGAAAAGATGGAATGTATAGCAGAGCGTAGTGGGAACAAGGCATCGGCAGGTAAACTGCTTTCAGACGATAACGCGGGAGAACAAAAAATAATGCACTCTCACGAGAGGCCGAGCAATCCGTTTGATGGACGCAAAATCTGAAGCCATCCATTCTCAGCACTTAGAAATGCATAGCCGTATAGCGTAGGAGATCTTAAAGGTACCTCGGAAATTGCAGAGTGGAACTACAGAGTAACAAATAGCCTTATGAGACATGAGGGATTTAGCCATAACCCCGATAGTTACTGTATGGAGAGAGTCTGTATGAAATGTCCCCATAAGTGCTGTAAACTCTTCTCAATTGGAGTAGGCCAACCTCCAAAAAACAATGTGTTCTCACAAGAGGCCCGACAATCTGTTTGATATACACAAAAACTGACTGTACAAAGGAATATATCCATTCTCACTGCTTAAAAATGCATAGCCGTATAGCGTAGGAGATCTAAAAGGTACCTAGAACATTGCAGGATGGAACTACAACTCATGGTTGAATGCACTTATTGTGAGTCGCTTTGGATAAAAGTGTCTGCTAAATGACATGTAATGTATTGTAATGTAAGGCGTAGGAGATCGAAAAGGTACCTATAAAATTGCGGAGTGGAACTACAGAGTAAAAAAAAGTATTATAAGACATATAGTGTAGGAGATATAAAAGGTACCTAGAACATTGCAGAGTGGAAGTACAGACTAAAAAATGGCCTTGAGAGAGATGAGGGATTTAGCCATGAGCCCTATAGTTACTGTATGTAGAGAATCTGTATAAAAATGTCTCCATAAGATCTGTGAACTCTTTTAAATTGGAGTAGGTCAACCGCCAAAAAACAATGTGCTCTCACAAAAGGCCCGACAATCCGTTTGATGTACACAAAATCTGACCGCACAAAGGAATCTATCCATTCTCACCACTTAGAAATGCATAGCCGTATAGCGTAGGAGGTCTAAAAGGTACCTAGAACATTGCAGGGTGGAACTACAACTCATGGTTGAATGCACTTATTGTAAGTCGCTTTGGATAAAAGTGTCTGCTAAATGACATGCTATGTAATGTAATGCAAGGCGTAGGAGATCTAAAAGGTACCCATAAAATTGCGGAGTAGAACTATAGAGTAAAAAAAAGTCTTGTGAGACATATAGAGTAGGAGATATAAAAGGTACCTAGAACATTGCAGAGTGGAAGTACAGACTTAAAAATGACCTTGAGAGAGATGAGGGATTTAGCCATGAGCCCTATAGTTACTGTATGTAGAGAGTCTGTATACAAATGTCTCCATAAATGCTGTAAACTCTTCTCAATTGGAGTAGGTCAACCTCCAAAAAACAATGTGCTCTCACAAAAGGCCCGACAATCCGTTTGATGTACACAAAATCTGACCGCACAAAGGAATCTATCCATTCTCAGCACTTAGAAATGCATAGCCGTATAGCGTAGGAGGTCTAAAAGGTACCTAGAACATTGCAGAGAGGAAGTACAGACTTAAAAATGGCCTTGAGAGAGATGAGGGATTTAGCCATGAGCCCTATAGTTACTGTATGTAGAGAGTCTGTATGAAATGTCCCCATAACTGCTGTGAACTCTTTTTAATTGGAGTAGGTCCATCTTTAAAAGTGAAGAGCGATCACACAGAGATATCCTCAGCTACTATCTATGTGTCAGAAAGAGATGAACATTGCCTTTTGGGAGTGTCCGTATAAGTCTGGATATGGATTCAAACAAGTCTATAATAATAGAAAAAAAGCATGTTTTTCAACAACAATAAACGGCATTGAGTCACTAAGGAGAATTGAGCCTTTGTTCAAGAGGATGTAATCAATATGCCACAAAGAAAACACAAGTCGTTGCCGTGTCGAAAATCACTAAACGAGTCCCCAGAATAGGGAGAAGAAAAAAAACACTAAGTTGGCAACACTGGGCCGCAAATGGAGTTAAATGTCGAAAATACGGAGCTTAAGGCTTTTATGAGGGTTGAGATGAGGCTTTGGTTTGGACAGGTGGATTTATGGGATATAAAGTTAAAAGCATTCATTTTTTGGAGCTGGCAGATGATCTGCACGCTAATTGTGAGCTAATTGTTCTCTAGTCGTGAGCTAATGTTCTCTAATTGTCCTCTAATTGTTCACATGCTAATTGTTCACACGCTTGATAAGATGCCATGAACACACAGTGCACAGGTGAACACGGGTTCAACAGAGCGTGCAACAGTCTGTACAAGATCACACACACACACACACCAACCTGCTGTATCACACAGATCAGATGTATGATGTCTGTATGACACACACACACACAAATGTATAATGTATGTATTATACAGACACACACATACAAAGATGTGTGATGTATCCATGATACAGACACACACACAAATGTATAATGTCTGTATGATACAGACAGACGGAAAAACACACACACACATATGTATGTATGATGTCTGCATGATACACAAACACACACACACACACACACACACACACACACACAGGGACCCCGAGCAGCGATGGCTGCAAGATAAAGCGCCATAAGATCCTCTAAAGCCTTGTTCACACATACAGACTCGAGCACTGGAGAGGATGCAATTCAAAATGAATTCAAGCTCGTAAACTCCGAGACTCGACCCCCCCCCCCCTCCTCCGAGACTCAAAGCCCCCCCACCCTCCTCGAGCAGCGCAACAAGAGGAGGGTTGGACTTGGTGTTTCTGAAGTGCGTGAGCAACAACTGATCCAGCCTGGGAGAAGAAGAAAAAAAAGGTAGCGCGGTCGTTTCCTCCTCCAACTCAACAACGATGGGGGAAGAGCTTCTAATCTTCGACGGCTTTAGGCGAGGTGACTGGGAGAATGAACGAGGGGCTGAGAGAGAGAGAGAGACTTTAAATCCATGTGTGAAAGAGGTGCGGCGGCCTACGAGACTCGGCTTCAAGGCAGAGACGTTTGAGAGCACAGCTTCTCTGTCCATCCGAATAATCTATTTTTTGTCGCATTAAAAAAAACTAAATAAGCAAATTCAACCTCTAATGCCTTTTATTTATTGGCGGCCTGTAGCCGCTAAATTTAAACTCATAATTTCTAATAAACATACACACATGTGGGCGATGTCTCTTTGGCTCTATTTGGACTCGGAGGGAGTCACCTTGTATTAATATTAGCATTTTATTACTGACGGACTATCACCCCCAGGACAGTTTCCCACCGGTCACGCCCCTGCACACCTCTATATGCTTCATATTTCATATTAATTTCAGGTGTCACTTTAACACACACTTACAGCACCTTGTCTACAGCACTGTTTTCTGTTTGTGCACTTTTATTTCATTCCATTGTACATTTAATGTTTAAATTATTGCACGATGTTGGTTTGTTTGTCTAAAGTACACACCGGCCGCCAAGTCAAATTCTTCGTGTGTCCAACACACGCAGCAAATACATGTTTCTGATTCCGATGGAAAAGAAAGGCATCGGGTAGATGAAGAGGTCTCGTTCCTCTTCGCGGGGCACTGCTGGTTCACGGCGTGTTTGTCCCAATTATAAACCGCCACGACGGACTCTAAACCGGAATGTTCGTCCGATGGCCAGCGGGTCTGTCGGCGGGTGAGAATGGATCACGCCGCCGTCGACGCCGTGCAGCGTCGGCACAATTTTAAAAAGTCAGATCCATCTGTCAGCCCGATGTATTTGGGCTCTTTTCGGTGTGTGTGTGTGTGGTGTGTGTGTGTGTGGGGGGGGGGGGGGGGCTGTGAGACCCTCGATGAAGTGTCTCCAAAGGATCGTATGGTTTCCCCCCCCCCCCAGTGCATGATGGTGCAGTCAGAATACATAACTAACCGCAATACGATTTTATTGTTTGTGCCACATTAGATCTGGAATGAACCATTGCCTGTATGGGGGGGGGGGCGGATTTAGCTTTGTTTCTTGTTTTATGGGTTTCTCGAAGATCGAAATAAATACTATGACTACATCCGCAATTCAAAAGGTTAACAAACACTTTGGATGAACAGTTCGGGGAGCCGGAGACATTTCTACATTTCTTTACACTCGCTCTTGCGATTTATTGCAGCGAGTCGACTATCAAACTTAAAAAACATCAGCGGGGACGACTGTTCCATTCATTTTCATGTCTTGCCATGAATTATGATATATATATATATATATAATGTGTTTATAAATCTTCCGCGGTTCACCTGATGTGGATGCAGACTATAGAAGTCGATTATTATTATTATTGGAGGAACTGGACTCCGATAGCTGTCCCCTTGGGACCATTTTACTCCACAAGAAGTCAATATGATATGTATTTAATTATATAATGACTTACTGACTCGTACATGTGTGTGAGAATGCATATGCTCATGTTGTTGGACACAGAGGAGCAGGTTTAGGCCCCACATGAAGTAAACACTTGGAAGGATTATTGAGTTATTGACACGGTCGCCAACGCAGAGGCTTAATGGAACCCAGTTATCAATCACAGGGATTAAGCTGGAGGAAGAAAAGCATCCACGGCGCTCTGCACCAAAGCCGTCTCCGCTAATCCTCCCGCTCCCCCAATCCATCTCTCACTCTCGCTTTCTTGATTCTAATTTGAATAAATGCCGTCGTCCAGCATGCACACGCACACGTCAGTGCGAGGCGGTCTGACTGACGGTGTGTGTGTGTGTGTGTGTGTGTGTGTGCAGGAAAAGATCAAAATTATCGGCATGAAGAGATCAATATGAACACCGTGACTTCTACAGTCCTCTGTTTTCTGCGGTGGAGCTCATCCTTCCATCACTTCTTTAAGAAGCCACTCCATTTTGTTGTTTTATCATTCCTGCCGTGTGAGGTCTCTTGTCATTTATTCTAGTGCTGCGTTCACATCACAAGCGTTGCGAAAATTCAAAACAAAAGTGAGTTTACTCGTGAAAAAAAGTGAATTGGTGGCTTATTCGCGTCATTCCCTTCATTCCCGTCATTCCCTTCATTCGCTTCATTCGCTTCATTCCCTTTATTCGCTTCCTTCGCGCATTAGAGGCGGCGGCGTGGTTTATCTACGTGGTTTTACTTTGAGGAAACAGTTTTATTTCATTTTAAGCGTTGGGCGAATTTTTCGCCAAAGTTGAGGCAAATGACGCACATTTTTAACTTCGCTAAATTTGCGTCATTCGCGCGGCCCGGCGAAAATTTGCGTCAATCGCAACCATCGCCCGTCTGTACATCGACTCTGCTTTTGGGATCTACTCTCGAAAAATTCGCAACGCTTTTGATGTGAACGCAGCATGAGTCGTATGCGGTGCCCTAGTGGTGAGGTTGGAGATTGCAGCCAGCTGAAAACAAATGAAAATAGTCCTATCTAGAGCCAGTGTTCGGTTTCTCCTTTCTAGGCTACCGTATGAATATGGAAACCTGCTCCGTATCGATATAACTCATTATTATACGACATTTCTTTCAATAGGTCCTTCCTAATGTTACACGCTGTGCCTTTAAGATCAACAGAGAGAAAGATTAAGGTCGACAGAGAGAAACAAAATGGTGTGTGGCTGTCATTGGAACGTTACAGAGGGAAACAACAAGTTCATTAACTCATAAGTTGACCTCCAGATAACTAATCAGTAATTGATCCGTGTTGATTTCCTCCTGCTCTGCCTGCGGGTGGTTTCCAACCCTCTTGTTCACTTGCTCTTTCCCCCCCGTGCATTCATTATTATGATGATATCATATCAGAATTGCTCGAGCCATTTCCCCGGATGGGATTCTATACATATCGTTGACACGGTGTCATCCAACCCAGCGCCTCTTCATCATCCCGCCCTCATGACGATGTTTTTACACGGCGTCCAGTATCCAAAGTGTGTGTCCGTCCTCTAAGCCCCGCCCCCTCTAAGGCACGAATGAAGGGAATAAACTACAACTTATTCGGGCGAGTAAAGCGAGCGCGAGTAAAGCGTTGTGAATATTCGCAACGATTTACTTCAGAGGTGGAAAGAAGAAGAAAAAGGAAATTCTTCTGACGAATATCTCTTTTTGTATTAAAAGTGTTCTATTCAACTTGTGTACGCACCGAGCCACACCTCACACCGAGGCATCCGAACAATGATTTTTTATTCATTTCTGTTGGTTTCTTTGTTGGGAACCAGTGCTGCTTTCTGCTTTTGAGGTGACTTGAAGAGCTCTCGAGGACTTCAAACTGTCTTTTACAACGTATTTATTGGACCTCCTCGCTGCGAGACAAACACCACGATCTGCTTCACCGAAGAGCAACAAAAGTGGGCACGCAGATTGCTAATATGTCAAAAATTAAAAAACGGTGACCGGCATGGACACTGACGTGCTTCACGTCGTTTGAAAAAGGGGGAATGAGTGTCAGGGCGTGGGGGGCCTTGGCCATGAATCAATCTCCCCTCCCACTCGTTCCTCGGCACCAGCTCAATCATCAAACTCGCCCTCCTCTCATATCTCCCGTCATATCTCCTCTCATCTCTCCTGTATCGAGCGCCGGCCGTTATTTATGACGCCACACAGATGTCCCGTCACCGATATTTACCGAGAGGGAGTGGCGGAAAGAGAGCGAGGGGTCGGATAACGGGAGCATCGATCCATTGCGTAATCTATTGCTCTGAGTTAGTCGCATTCCCCTTTTGCTTCTTTCTCCTCTCGGGGGGCGGAGCATGTGCGATCAGCTGCGATGGGACCTTTTCACAGAGTGAGGAAGGTGAGATGTGGTTCCACAACTGAAGGATGATCGTGATCTCCGGCGGAGTCCGTATCTTAGAGTCGGAGACAACCATCAAGCTCAACGTGATACGAACGCGACACGAAGATCGTTTTCGTGCCTGCAGGTTTAATTCAGCTTTTTGTTTTCTCCCTCACTGAATCGGTTGGAGAGCTTAACTGATGTTCCTTCTGCCCGGAGCCATCGGAAAGAAGAGAGCCTGAGATATCAAACGGGGTGTTTTTTAGTCGTTATCATCACTGCTTCGGCTCGGGGACTCGCTGAAGCTTACGCCGGGACAACAACAAAAAGAAAGAGAAGAAATGGAATTCGTGCAGTGGCCACTGGGGGTACGACGTTTCATAAAACTCATGGCTCGGAGTAAGAGATCGATCAGCACAAAAGAAGAAGAAAAGTTATATGTATTATAGATATTATGAACCCAAACACGAGGGCGTTAGATGTTCAGACGTTTGTGGGACGTCCTCAACAAGTATGAAGCAGAACTAGTGGTGAGTTCTTCACGGTGGATGAAAGACGTGATAACTGTTTCCACGGAGTCAAGCCACAGAGATAAGCCCCGCCCCCTTGTAGGCGCGAATGAAGGGAATAAATCACAACGAGTGAATAGTTAGCAGATAGAACTTTTAGAGATTCCTGATCACGTCTTTCTGCCGATCACTGATGATCCACACGAGAAGATACAAATCCATTTGTCGTTTGATTATAGCAGCTGGTCTACAGCTTGTTTAGATGTATTTACTTTTTATTTATTTATTAGTAATGCAAGTTAAAGACATCCTGATCCACACTCCAGAGTCTTCAGTCTACATGAGGTGACTGTGTCTGCCTCCAGGACTGAAGGTGAAGCTGGTTCCTTAAAAGAGGAGGAGCTTGATACCTGAAGGCTCTGGCTCCTCCTACCGTCTACCCTCCTAACCGGCAGTCGAGCTCACTTGCCGATACACACACCGGCTCCTCCACCTTTATTCATCTGCCCTCATTTCTGTAAGAGAACACTGCAGGCGAGAGATACGAATTATGGAAAACAGGAAGTACAGCGAATAAGTCAGGCGCTGGAACGCGTCTGAATATCTCACGGCGGTCTCATTACCCGCCACTTGACTGTGAGTGTCTGCAAAGTGTGTGTTTGTGTGTGTATTCACGTGTGTTTATCCGTGTTTTCAGTCGAGTTTGTTTGTTTGTTGTTGTGTGTGTGTGGGAAGATCAAACGACTGTGGAGGCAGTAAAGTTTCTTCCATGGTACAAGGTTAAGAACTTGTGTCCCTCCTGAAGAGGAGCCGCATTAATAAGGACTGTACACATCATATTGTGATATGAGGATAGCATGAATCCAAAGGACACAAGGAACCACGAAAAAGGTTCTTCAGACTGACGCATATATTCAAAGAACCTATAAAGGTGTCTTAAAGAACCTTGAAAAGGAAATATATATTGGCCAAAGAAAGGGTTTCATATGTAGAGTAATATGGAAAAGAGGAAATAGGTGCGAGCTTTTCATCAACATGCCTCAGCATGCTGAGCCCACAGGAGGTCTCTGGGGTCGGCAGATATACAGGACTGTCTCAGAAAATTAGAATATTGTGATAAAGTTCTTTATTTTCTGTAATGCAATTAAAAAAACAAAATGTCATGCATTCTGGATTCATTACAAATCAACTGAAATATTGCAAGCCTTTTATTCTTTTAATATTGCTGATTATGGCTTACAGCTTAAGAAAACTCTAAAATCCTATCTCATAAAATTTGAATATTTCCTCAGACCAAGTAAAAAAAAAGATTTATTACAGCAAAACAAAATCAAACATTTGAAAATGTGTTTCCAGGTGTTTCGAGTTAATTAGACGATTCAAGTGATTTGTTTAATACCCTACTAGTATACTTTTTCATGATATTCTAATATTTAGAGATAGGATATTTGAGTTTTCTTAAGCTGTAAGCCATAATCAGCAATATTAAAAGAATAAAAGGCTTGCAATATTTCAGTTGATTTGTAATGAATCCAGAA
>NC_079402.1:3222231-3352231 GCF_029220125.1 Pseudoliparis swirei | reverse complement strand
GAGGCCGACGTGGAGCCCAATGCATGCTGGTACATGTAGGCGCTGACGACTGAGCCCGCTCGATCGATATGGGAATAAAGTGCTTACAATAACCTTCAGCGCAGATTGAACAGACCCATAAAATGTGACCAATTGCCCCTTTTAACGTTGCGACATGATTTAATGTAATGAACGTTTCCGTGTTATTAGTATTCGCTCCGCATCATCCATCTCTGGAGCTTCTTCTGCAGCGCTGATGGATGTGCATCTGCTTTGCTTTTCCCCCTTCAGGAACCGTAACGTTGAATCAGGTGTCGTTAGCTGGGTCGATATAACCACAGTGAACATACGAATAACAACACAAGTATCATCATTCCAAGAATATATTAGATATGTGATGTGGTAGCAGTCTGTGTGTTATTAGTGATGTTGTGAGTACATCTGTGGACGAGAGCCAAGCAACAGATTACTGAGGACCGAGCAAATAAGGCTTCAAAGACACAGAGCGTGTGTGTGTGTCTGTGTGTGAGTGTGCGTGTGTGTGTGTGTGTGTGTCATCATCTCCTTCTGTCCACTCCTTTCTCCTTTCAGCTCCTGCATTTAACTTTTAATAAATTAAACTCCAGCTATGAGTCCAAGAGTCCAGTGACCAGTCACCTCATTGTAAGAGTAGACGATTTAGGATACACTGAGCACCTCTCTCCTCTTCTCTCTCTCCTTATCCATGAATTTTCATCTCTCCATCACACATTATTAACTCCGGAGTCTTTGTGACTTCCCGTCTGACTTATGGATGTTTTAGGATACAGAGCTCCTACCTCCTCTTCTCTCTCTCCTTATGGATGCTTTAGGATACACTGAGCACCTATCTCCTCTTCTCTCTCTCCTTATGGACGCTTTAGGATACACTGAGCACCTCTCTCCTCTTCTCTGTCTCCTTATGGACGTTTTAGGATACACTGAGCTCCTATCTCCTCTCCTCTTCTCTGTCTCCTTATGGACGTTTTAGGATACACTGAGCACCTCTCTCCTCTTCTCTCTCTACATAAGGATGCATTTTCATCTCTCCATCGTACATTAATAGCTCTGCTTCCTCCCCGGAGTCTTTGTGAATTCACGTCTCAGATGCTGCTATAGGCTTATATACTAGTGGTGGATGTTTTAGGATACACTGAGCACCTCTCTCCTCTTCTCTCTCTACTCTCTCTTTCATCTCTCCATCGCACGTTACTAACGCTGCTTCGTAATTTGTGATATTGGGCTGTATAAAATAAACTGAATTGCATCTCCAGCAATTAACGAGCATCTCTGAGCGGCAACACTTTTAATTGTTCATGGGTTTTTTATTTCTCAGCGCCTCAAAGAAAATATTTGTCTCCTGTGAATCCGGCCCGACCGGAGCGGAGCCACCAAGGCCTCATCGAGAGGCTCTGTGATGGGGAGCGCTCTCATTATAATTGGTACGGTTGGGAAGGTTTCCGAAAAATGTTCCCATACATTTTTTAAAAGGACGACTCTGGATTCTTCCCTGCGGATTCCTTCACCAGTGTTGGAATGGAAGAGTTTCACATGTTTGCCGGGGTCAGGGCGCTTCGTACTAATTCTATCAAGGCCTTTAATATGTGATGCATGTATAAAAATAGCGATACACCCTTTAGAGGTTGTTGACCACTCGCTGCACTGTGAAGCATGCATTCATGTCTGGGTCTTCTTTATGTTCCACATTCTTCCCAAAAGGTTAAAGGCTATTCTACATCGACAGGTGGTGAAAAGCAGCGATACGCCAGCAGAGGTAGGAAAGAGTCATACTTATACAAATGTTCTAAGGAGAGAGGAATTCAATTCTATTCTATTCAACTCAATTCAGTTCCTTTTGTATAGCCGAATGTCACAAATTACGAATTTGCCTCAGAGGGCTTTACAATCTGTACACTTACGACATCCCTGACCTTTGACCTCGCAGCGGATCAGGAAAAACTCCCAAGATATAGAAAAAACCCTTTCACACAATCTATTTTGGCAATTGCTGCAGACAAAAAGGTTCAGCTCTGTTGACATGAACGAACCCTCAGGGAACCTTTAAAGCTGGAAAAACAGATGTTTATATTCCCTCATCGGAGGCCTTGAGCCATGTGTTATTAGTACAACAGCCAAGTACAGGGACGTCGCACACTAACTCTACACACCAACTCTACACACTAACTCTACACACCAACTCTACACACTAACTCTACACACCAACTCTACACACTAACTCTACACACCAACTCTACACACCAACTCTACACACTAACTCTACACACCAACTCTACACACTAACTCTACACACCAACTCTACACACTAACTCTACACACTAACTCTACACACCAACTCTACACACTAACTCTACACACCAACTCTACACACTAACTCTACACACCAACTCTACACACTAACTCTACACACCAACTCTACACTAACTCTACACACTAACTATACACACTAACTCTACACACCAACTCTACACACCAACTCTACACACCAACTCGACACACCAACTCTACACACCAACTCTACACACCAACTCTACACACTAACTCTACACACCAACTCTACACACTAACTCTACACACTAACTCTACACACCAACTCTACACACCAACTCTACACACCAACTCTACACACCAACTCTACACACCAACTCTACACACCAACTCTACACACTAACTCTACACACCAACTCTACACACTAACTCTACACACTATCTCTACACACCATCTCTACACACTAACTCTACACTAACTCTACACACTAACTATACACACCAACTCTACACACTAACTCTACACACTAACTCTACACACTAACTCTACACACCAACTCTACACACTATCTCTACACACTAACTCTACACACCATCTCTACACACTAACTCTACACACTAACTCTACACACTAACTCTACACACTAACTCTACACACCAACTCTACACACTAACTCTACACTAACTCTACACACTAACTATACACACTAACTCTACACACCAACTCGACACACCAACTCGACACCAACTCTACACACTAACTCTACACACTAACTCTACACACCAACTCTACACACCAACTCTACACACTAACTCTACACACTAACTCTACACACCAACTCTACACACTAACTCTACACACTAACTCTACACACCAACTCTACACACTAACTCTACACTAACTCTACACACTAACTCTACACACTAACTCTACACACCAACTCTACACACTAACTCTATACACTAACTCTACACACCAACTCGACACACTAACTCTACACACTAACTCTACACACCAACTCGACACACTAACTCTACACACCAACTCTACACACCAACTCGACACACTAACTCTACACACTAACTCTACACACTATCTCTACACACTATCTCTACACACCAACTCTACACACTATCTCTACACACCAACTCTACACACTAACTCTACACACTAACTCTACACACTATCTCGACACACTATCTCGACACACTATCTCTACACACTAACTCTACACACCAACTCTACACACCAACTCTACACACTAACTCTACACACCAACTCTACACACTAACTCTATACACTAACTCTACACACTATCTCTACACACTATCTCTACACACCAACTCTACACACCAACTCTACACACTAACTCTACACACCAACTCTACACACCAACTCTACACACTAACTCTACACACCAACTCGACACACCAACTCTACACACTAACTCTACACACCAACTCGACACACTAACTCGACACACTAACTCTACACACCAACTCTACACACCAACTCGACACACTAACTCTACACACTAACTCGACACACTATCTCTACACACTATCTCTACACACTATCTCTACACACTATCTCTACACACCAACTCTACACACCAACTCTATACACTAACTCTACACACTATCTCTACACACCAACTCTACACACCAACTCGACACACTAACTCTACACACTAACTCTACACACTAACTCTACACACTATCTCTACACACTAACTCTACACACCAACTCTACACACTAACTCTACACACTGAGTTAGTTTGTAGAGTTAGTGTGTAGAGTTAGTGTGTAGTTACTCTACACACTAACTCTACACACCAACTCTACACACAACTCTGATGCTGCGTTCACACCAAAAGCGTTGCGAATGTTTTGTGAGAGTAGATCCAATAAGCAAAGTCAATGCTGGGTGATGTCATGTATAAATATTTATACATATATATTATATGAATGTTATGAACCCAAACACGAGGGCGTTAGATGTTCTGTGGGACGTCCTCAACAAGTATGAAGCAGAACTAGTGGTTAGTTCTTCATGGTGGATGAAGGAAGTGATAACTGTTTCCACGGAGATAAGCCACGCCCCCTCTAAGGCGCGAATGAAGTGAATAAGCCACAAATAGTCAAGCGAGTAGACTCGCGACAGTAAATGCAGCATAATAACAGAACGATGTGAACATATGCATGTGGCCCATTCTGCATAATATTAGTGTGACGTATTGGAACTGTTAAGTTAAGTCTGAAAAAAGCATTTGCATCATCTCACAGGGATCCAAACAGGAAGTGAAACAATGACAGTCTGGCCATCTTTGTTTCGGTGGACACATTTAATTCAAGTTCTGCAGCCTAAAATATTATAAATCGTATTTTATCGACAGTAGTCGGAGCGTTAGTAGCACAGCGGGAGTATCGACTGATGTCAGTGTGTGAGCAGAATAGTTGGAGGACAGTTTCCCCTCAAGGAGACGCGATGTGCTGTGATTTGTGTAATGCAATCAGCCTCCGCAGGCGAATGCTCTGGACAGCCGTGCGGACGTGACGGTGCGGCTCAGACCACCGCCGCAGAGATCATCAGGCGTGTCACTCATATGATGCAATTATTTCAGTGTGACCCCGTTCTGTTTGTACAGTAGATCAGTGAGCTACATTTAGAGGAAGAACATCTCGAGCAGGGTGCTTATTAAAAAAATAAAAAGGTAGAAAGAACAGCAGACACAAGCAAACGTAAACATTAATAAAAAGTAGGATTAATATAAAGCCAGACAGTAAAGATCTTGTGTTGATCTCGGCCGGAGGAAGTTTGATGAAACATAACTTCTGAAGATTATGTTCCACCTGCAACTCTAAACAAAGACGAAACTGAATTATATATATATATACACACACATATATAGATATATATATATATATGTGTATATTTATATATATGTGTGTATATTTATAAATGTGTATATATTTATATACATATATATATATAAATATATATCTACATTTATATACATACACATATATAAATTATATATATATACACATATGCATATACAGGACTGTCTCAGAAAATTAGAATATTGTGATGAAGTTCTTTATTTTCTGTAATGCAATTAAAAAAACAAAAATGTCATGCATTCTGGATTCATTACAAATCAACTGAAATATTGCAAGCCTTTTATTCTTTTAATATTGCTGATTATGGCTTACAGCTTAAGAAAACTCAAATATCCTATCTCTAAATATTAGAATATCATGAAAAAGTATACTAGTAGGGTATTAAACAAATCACTTGAATTGTCTAATTAACTCGAAACACCTGCAAGGGTTTCCTGAGCCTTGACAAACACTCAGCTGTTATAAATCTTTTTTTTTACTTGGTCTGAGGAAATATTAAAATTTTATGAGATAGGATTTTAGAGTTTTCTTAAGCTGTAAGCCATAATCAGCAATATTAAAAGAATAAAAGGCTTGCAATATTTCAGTTGATTTGTAATGAATCCAGAATGCATGACATTTTTGTTTTTTTAATTGCATTACAGAAAATAAAGAACTTTATCACAATATTCTAATTTTCTGAGACAGTCCTATACATATATACACATATATATACACATATGTATATATATATATATATATATATATATGTATATACATACACATATATCAGATATATAGATATACATCAGACAGGAATACTATTTTAATATTGAAGGTATTTTTAAACACGATTATATATATACATGTGTGTATATTTATATGTATATATTTATATATGTGTATATATATACACATATATAAATATACCTCTATAAATATACATATATACACAAACATATACATATATACACCTATAAATAATATATATACACATATATATAAATATACACACACATTTATATTCCATCAGACAGGTATACTATTTACAATTGTGTAATTTAATGGTTTTTTTAAATTCTACGACAGCATGTTGACAAGAAACTACCGTAGTTTATTTCTTTAAAAAACCAAAACAAAGTTTTATAAAAACGATAATGCCTCAAAGAGAATGTTTTTAAAGCTCATTAAACATTTTAATTTGTACGATTGTGGGTTAATTAGTCAAGCAGCTAACAAGGTGCGTCACAATGGAGGCACATATACAGGACTGTCTCAGAAAATTAGAATATTGTGATAAAGTTCTTTATTTTCTGTAATGCAATTAAAAAAACAAAAATGTCATGCATTCTGGATTCATTACAAATCAACTGAAATATTGCAAGCCTTTTATTCTTTTAATATTGCTGATTATGGCTTACAGCTTAAGAAAACTCTAAAATCCTATCTCATAAAATTTGAATATTTCCTCAGACCAAGTAAAAAAAAAGATTTATAACAGCTGAGTGTTTGTCAAGGCTCAGGAAACCCTTGCAGGTGTTTCGAGTTAATTAGACAATTCAAGTGATTTGTTTAATACCCTACTAGTATACTTTTTCATGATATTATAATATTTAGAGATAGGATATTTGAGTTTTCTTAAGCTGTAAGCCATAATCAGCTATATTAAAGAATAAAAGGCTTGCAATATTTCAGTTGATTTGTAATGAATCCAGAATGCATGACATTTTTGTTTTTTTAATTGCATTACAGAAAATAAAGAACTTTATCACAATATTCTAATCTTCTGAGACAGTCCTGTATAATGAATAGTGGCTACCGCTGAGCGTGACCGTACAAATTAAACCAATTATGGCGTCCATTATGAATGTATTTAGCAGAACATCTAGGTGCCAACACATTAAAAACAAATGGCCGATTGCTTTTATAATTAAAGCAAGTATTACGAGCTCAGTGCCAACATGGTTAAGCATATACAATGTCAAAAAGAAAGGAAAGCACTTCAATAAACGTTCCTGCAGCAGTCATTCAATACGGAGGTGAAGACACCATGAATAGCAAGTGGTTGGAGGCTGAGAGAATGTACTTTATCGGAGGATCAGAGATGTGTACTCTGCGTATTTGGGTAGTGATGCATTTCAAATGTTTGGCCTCTCTCTCCGCACATGTGCTCCTGTTCCTCTTGAGCTGATCTAAGACGAACACTTGTCAACGATTGTGAATATCTAAAAGGTACACACGTGTCTTTATTACACAAACAAAACAAAAAATGATGTTTTGAGAGCAAATTTCTCATTTGTGAGTAAATTAATGAAACGTTTTTCTTATGAAACTAGAATGTGTCGCTGCAATAAAAAAAACATGTAAGGTTCAAGGTTTTTTTATTTGCCATTTGTGACTAGACCAACAGTCCTGACACATTGGAATTGTTTTGCAGGGCTCTCCGAGTCAAGAGAGCTACAAACACACTATATTAACGAGAAAAAATGTAAAAACACAGTGGACATAAGGTGGTAGGATATACAGTATTAGGTACAGTTTTTAAAAAACAGGTTATCAACATAAAAAAGGAGAGGGCAGAGGTTGCTGTTCCTAGCTTGTGTAAAGAAAGAGGGGGAAGGGGACATTTATATGGGGATATTGGACATTTTGAGAGGTGGGGGAAGGTTATGTGTGGATATTGCAAAGATTGGGATATTGCACATTTTCTCAGATAGTAACCTTTTTCAATAGTTCTGTTTTTCTATCAGTGACTGTGGCAGCCCCACGTTCTGCATGCTTGTAACCACGGCGTAAGCCCCGCCCACCACGTCCGTTTTCATTTTGAGAGGGAAGGGATTTATTTTAAGACCGAAAGTTTTTTTGGATTTTCAGCAACATATATATAAATATATATATATATATATATTATAGTTCCACAAGCAAAACTAACAATTAATGTATTTACAAGCGAGAAATTTGCTTTCAAAACTTCTTTTTTTGTTTGCGTAACAAAGACACGTGTCTAGCTTCATATGAATATGAAAGCAGAAGAGCGGGAGAGAGGTAACTTCCTCTTTTTAAATCCTGAACCCTTTGGCTTATGCATCACCGCACGTCATGCGGAAATAAAAGCAAGCTCTCCGTCCCTCGCCATGATAATAAGAGTGACACCCGGGCGGTAATATCTTCTGAAAAGTTATTTCTAATTTGTTGGGCGTTCTACTGCAAATGTCCAGCCACACAAGCGATCGGTGCGCATGAGAACGCCCCCGCATCACCTGATGGTTAGGTTTAGGAAAAGATCGTGTTTGGGGGTTTAAATAAGTGCGTTTGTTGCATTTAAGGCACGACTACATAGGGAAGTACATAAGTTATGGAATAGAAGTAATGTAACATATGTCATGATGGGTGACGGAGTACTTGTGTGTTTGTTGGAGGCCAAGAAATCGTCCCGTTTTGAACGGGCAATGCGGGCAAAATAGAGATTAGGTTTTCAGTTAGGGTGGAAACACTTTCAAAATAAAGGTCCGTGGATGTAGAAAGCAACAGAGGAACGATGGATGGACATGAGCAGCAGGAACAGCCCATTATATAATCCTTGATTGCATAAAAGCAGTATTACGGTTCAAATCACTTGACATTTCTTTACACATTGATTATAATTAAGAATCAATTCCTTCATTGATTAATGAAGGAATGCATCAGACAGGAGTGACCTTATATATCCGCGGTCAGGAAAGGCCAGTGTACATATGGGACCTCATCTCGGAGGTTCGGTTCCTGATCAGCTGTGTTGACGGTCACCAGAGGGCCTCCGAAACGCTCGTTTCCTGGTAACCAGACGTTGGACGAACTCGGCGTGAATGGGATGTGACGGGGAACCGAGAATGAAGTGGAGCGGAGCGAAATGAAATCTGCTGTGCTGCAGGCGGCCGGGGTTCTTATGGGCGACAAGAGGATCTAATCTATGCTAATCAATTTACTCGCTGTTGACAAATTACGATCGGTGCGTCACGAGCAGGCGACGTATTAAAATCCGTACCGCGAGTAAAAGAAATAATGAATACTTTGCCAAAAGCATTAAACTGTGTTTGTATAACAAAAGAATATCGTGTTACGCAATCAACCGATGAGGGCTGTGGGACTTTTGCTTTTTAAAGAAAAAGAATTTCATCACGATAAATGCAGGAAAAGCACAGGTGATGGTCGACACGCAGAAGCGGTTATTACGATTGTTGGTTATTATTACCGCAAAACACCTTTTCAACTTTACCTAAAAATAAAAAATTTGCATTAGTATCGCAGCAAACAACTAGAACGGGCACTCGGTAGAGCGCATACCTTCGCATATCACAAGATTGGACATTGAATTATGAACATTTTGGCATTAGTTGCATGCCAATTGGATAAAAACTGACCGCGCTATGGTAAAAAAAAGATGTTGACCTTTTCATGACCTCGACCTTGACCTTTAACCCGATTGATCCCAAAATCGAAACAAATGGTCCCCGGATAATAACCAATCATCCCACTAAATTTCATGCGATTCGGTTTAATACTTTTTGAGTTATGCGAGTAACACGCATACAAATAAATAAATAAATACACGGCGATCAAAACATAACTATGACTGAGGCCGAGATGTCGCGGATGAGTCTTCCTGAGAGAATGAAGTCCCTCCGAGTGAACATTTGAAAACGGGATGCTCGCATGTCGTTTACTTTTTATGAACCGGCTTGAAACAACGTGCTAAATCGCACATCCATTTTGAACATCACTCACCGCGACATCACCCGGAACGAGAACACACGAAGCCGAGTAAACGCATCGCGGTGCCGCTCTATCCGTCTCTAATGCTGCCGATTTCACGTCCGCCCCCCCTTCACGCCGTTAATTGTAACAAACATCCTTTGCGAGAAGGTGAATATCACATTTAAAAGAGCAGCATTTATTTATTTATTCCTCATGCAGAAGATTTAAAGCTAATGCGCCTCGTTAAGTAGTCGGCAAAAGATGAAAGCTCTCAACATCAGAACATGCACTCAGCTGTGATCCCCATACCTGGGTTTTATGGCTCTTAAGTAACTCTTTATTGCTTGTATTATAATCAGTTATTTAAAATCATTGAAATATTGACTTTATGAAAAGCCAGCAAACTGTTCTGAGTCTGCTGCATATTTTCTGGATGAGGGAGATAATTACTTCCTCCATCCGCTGTTGGGTGGGAGAGGTGAGGTAACAATTACTCACACTTAACATCTGTCTGAATGAGATATTTGCATGTGTTACTGTAAACAAGGAAGCCATCGAAGCCAATGCAGCGCGCCTTAATTGCATTGCACTACTGTTCGTGGCCAGCAGGGGCTGATTCACAGGAGTAAATTGTGACGTGAAGTGTTCCAGCCGAAACCTAATAACAATGTGGAATGTTTTGGAATAACCTAAAATAATGGGTAAATACACGAGTTTATGATGCTATAAAATTAAATATTGATAGCATGAATATAATTAACTGGAATATTGCCATGGTTGAGATAGCTGAATGCTGACCCCTCGACCTCTCTTTATATACACACACTCACACATATATATACACACACACACACCCGGAGAGCAACATAAAGTCATGGATGCAGGCCAGAGCTAATTATCGTTGAAAATAAACCTGTGTGTTCTGCTCTACGCCGTCCCCCATAAATCCCGAGCCGATACGAGCCCATTACTGAGAGCGATTAACTCCGCTGTAATCAGCCTTCAACTCCTTAGCTAGCAGGAGACGCATCGACACGAGGCGGCGGCATTACGGAGGCGTTGTCGCGGGAAATCACGTTCGACAGTTTTACACCCAGTGAAAAAGCGTATTTAAGAATATCAGAATATTTCACAAAAGATTAAAAGAGGTTTCTCACAATGAGAGCGTCATATGCAAAAGTTATCGATTATTCTTAATAACGATCAAAGAATGATGGATAATCCTGTGTTCTTGAAATTCTTGAATATGCGATGTTGCGTTTGATCTCATAAAGAATATACAATATGAATATAGACTGCATATACGTGTTACCCATCCCGTGTATAGCTCAAGAGTAACATGTGAATCTGCTATAGGTGTAGTGATGAACATGATGGCGCTATTACCCGTTCTTATAGATAAATAATGATGATACTTTCAGCCTCACTCTCTTATTCTGAAAATTTTAATAACTTCCTTCAAAACAATTAAGAAAGTAAAATTAAAAAAGGTATATATGCTTCTCATTGAGTCCTTTTATCTTCTGTTTTAATTATATTGTACCTCTCATTTTAACAGTTCTTAGCAAAAAAAATGAGTTTACCTATATGTGATGAACTTAGACGCAACAAAGACACTTTTAACTTCCTTAAAACACTATTTATTAGCACGGATATAAACAAGCAGATACCCTCTGAAATACATATCAATAAAGATATCAACAAACCCAAACTAGTCAAACTTCTCATAGACTTCTTTCTGCAACCAGAACAGTCGCCCCCTGCTGGCCATTCGACAGAATGCATGCTGAAGGCACTTCTACGTCGGCCGTTTTTAAAGACGTGACGGTCATATTCATGTGGATAACAGATGGGAATGCTTCGGTCCGTTTAATAAAAGGTCAGTTTAAGGTATTACCGCTTTTAAAAGAGGGTTACAATTTCAGTGTGACCAGATTGTTATTTGGAGCGTAAACGGATGAAAAGAGATAAGTCGTCCCCCGGTGGCATCGGGAGGGATTGCGGTTTGTAAATCAATGAGGTGGAAAATGAGCAGGTTACGTTTGGTAGAGTCCTGGGAAGTTCACACCTGTGTCTCCTCTGCGCTACGTGCATGTCCACACAGACACCGAGCCCGGGGCACGCACACACTCACACACACACACACACACACAGTGGCTGCTGCTGCATGTCATCGTGTTTTCTGCACATTCTGACCGCGCTTCTCTTCATGACTAATTACATTCAATATCTCTCTATTATTTACACGCCGGCGGCGGCACTGGAGCGAGGGCTTCGAGTTGTAAAAACATGGCCGACGTGCACACGTGAAAAACATCACCCACACGTGCACAGAAATCACAACAACAACTTGTCAGCGCCGCCCCCCCCCCCCCCCCCCCCCTTAGACTCTTACACTCTGGATGTCTTGCTATTATGTGGGTGAATTGGAGCTGAAGAGGAAGCTCACAGAGCTGCTGATGCGGAGCCGCTACAGCAACACGTCATGTGATCGGCACTCGAGGACGGGGAGGGATGGACGCCACCGACACCAACACGTACTGTAATGCCACCCCACAGACAAACAAACAGCACAACGCTAACACACAATTACATTTCTGGAGGATATCTATTATAATATATACAAAATAGTTTGAGCCCATTAATTAGAAATGATGTGTGCTGTGATTATGCTCCGCTCGATATCAACCACATCGATATGTTTTATGTGGTGGAGTTCAAACCAGATGTTGGTGAATGTTAGACTGACGTTCAATGGAGCTGAAACTATAAGGTACACAATGGCAGGTGTCATGGTCACATGGTTTCATTCTGCATTCTGATTGGCTGCCACACTGTCAGGTCATTTCTGATGTAAATTAAGTCGGCTTTAAATAAGAATATTCACAACGTATACTGAAAAACATGTCAATGTTATTTGTTTTACTCCTTTAAAGGAGTAGGAGTGGTGGAGGGAATAGGAGGAGGAGGAGGAGAGATGAGGAGGAGGAGTGTTGGAGGAGGAGGACTGGAGAGGAGGAGGATGAAGAGGACGAGTGGAGGAGGGGAGAGGAGGGGGGGAAGGAGGAGGGAGGCAGAGGAGGAGAGGACTGGTGGAGGGAAGAGGAGGAGTAGGGAGAGGAGTAGGAGGAGTGGTGGTGGAGGTGAGGAGGAGGAGGATGAGAAGGAGGAGTTTTGGAGAGGAGAGGAGGAGGAGGAAGAGGAGTAGAAGGAATAAATAAATAAAATCCAACTTTATAATTAAGTTAACCTATCGCAGTCACAAGTTAAGGAGCGGGGGGGGGGGCATTCAAGGGGGTGTTCACTTGATTACAATTATTACAAATGTGTAATTACACATGAACACTGCTGCACACTAACCGGGGTCCAGTGTGAATCAAAAGGAGGCGAAATATATAAATATATATACGAGATGAGGAGTGGACGGATGGAGGTCTAAGACGGAGACGGAGGTCTAAGACGGAGGTCTAAGACGGAGTCGGAGGTCTAAGACGGAGTGGAGGTTAAGACGGAGACGGAGGTCTAAGACGGAGTGGAGGTTAAGACGGAGGTCTAAGACGGAGTGGAGGTTAAGACAGAGTGGAGGTCTAAGACGGAGACGGAGGTCTAAGACGGAGTGGAGGTCTAAGACGGAGACGGAGGTCTAAGACGGAGTGGAGGTTAAGACAGAGTGGAGGTCTAAGACGGAGGTCTAAGACGGAGTGGAGGTTAAGACGGAGACGGAGGTCTAAGACGGAGTGGAGGTTAAGACGGAGACGGAGGTCTAAGACGGAGTGGAGGTTAAGACGGAGACGGAGGTCTAAGACGGAGTGGAGGTCTAAGACGGAGTGGAGGTCTAAGACGGAGACGGAGGTCTAAGACGGAGTGGAGGTTAAGACGGAGTCGGAGGTCTAAGACGGAGTGGAGGTTAAGACGGAGTGGAGGTCTAAGACGGAGACGGAGGTCTAAGACGGAGTGGAGGTTAAGACGGAGTGGAGGTTAAGACGGAGACGGAGGTCTAAGACGGAGTGGAGGTCTAAGACGGAGTGGAGGTCTAAGACGGAGTGGAGGTCTAAGACGGAGACGGAGGTCTAAGACGGAGTGGAGGTTAAGACGGAGTGGAGGTTAAGACGGAGACGGAGGTCTAAGACGGAGTGGAGGTCTAAGACGGAGTGGAGGTCTAAGACGGAGTGGAGGTCTAAGACGGAGTGGAGGTCTAAGACGGAGTGGAGGTTAAGACGGAGTGGAGGTCTAAGACGGAGTGGAGGTTAAGACGGAGACGGAGGTTAAGACGGAGTGGAGGTTAAGACGGAGACGGAGGTCTAAGACGGAGTGGAGGTTAAGACGGAGTCGGAGGTCTAAGACGGAGACGGAGGTCTAAGACGGAGACGGAGGTCTAAGACGGAGTGGAGGTTAAGACGGAGACGGAGGTCTAAGACGGAGTGGAGGTTGGAGGTCTAAGA
Source organism: Pseudoliparis swirei (assembly GCF_029220125.1). NCBI lineage: Eukaryota > Metazoa > Chordata > Actinopteri > Perciformes > Liparidae > Pseudoliparis > Pseudoliparis swirei. The sequence goes on along the minus strand of NC_079402.1, from coordinate 3,337,888 downwards.
CGGAGTGGAGGTCTAAGACGGAGTGGAGGTCTAAGACGGAGACGGAGGTCTAAGACGGAGTGGAGGTTAAGACGGAGACGGAGGTCTAAGACGGAGTGGAGGTTAAGACGGAGTGGAGGTTAAGACGGAGACGGAGGTCTAAGACGGAGTGGAGGTCTAAGACGGAGACGGAGGTCTAAGACGGAGTGGAGGTTAAGACGGAGTGGAGGTTAAGACGGAGGTCTAAGACGGAGTGGAGGTTAAGACGGAGTGGAGGTTAAGATGGAGACGGAGGTCTAAGACGGAGTGGAGGTCTAAGACGGAGGTCTAAGACGGAGTGGAGGTTAAGACGGAGTGGAGGTCTAAGACGGAGACGGAGGTCTAAGACGGAGTGGAGGTTAAGACGGAGACGGAGGTCTAAGACGGAGACGGAGGTCTAAGACGGAGTGGAGGTCTAAGACGGAGTGGAGGTCTAAGACGGAGACGGAGGTCTAAGACGGAGTGGAGGTTAAGACGGAGTGGAGGTCTAAGACGGAGACGGAGGTCTAAGACGGAGTGGAGGTTAAGACGGAGACGGAGGTCTAAGACGGAGTGGAGGTCTAAGACGGAGTGGAGGTCTAAGACGGAGGTCTAAGACGGAGACGGAGGTCTAAGACGGAGACGGAGGTTAAGACGGAGTCGGAGGTCTAAGACGGAGTCGGAGGTCTAAGACGGAGTCGGAGGTCTAAGACGGAGACGGAGGTCTAAGACGGAGACGGAGGTCTAATCACGGAGGCAGAGGTCCGGGTCTAAGACGGAGTCGGAGTGACCAGCTGGCCCTCAGCCTGAGAGCAGCGTGAGTGTTGCTTTCAATCCGGTCGCCGGGCAGAAGTGTCAAAAGATAAATAAAGGAAGGGCCTTCACCGAGGAGTCATCATCACTATCCTATACAAACCTGGTTCTTTTTTTCCCAACAGGGAATATTGATTGTCATTAACAGACCTGCAGGGATTCAACCTCAACACATCTGCATTTTTTACACTTGCCAATATTCTTCCTTTTTTCTCCATTTCATCCCCTCCCCCCCCTCCCCCCCTCCCGACACCTGATTTCCCCACAGAGTTATAAACCCAACGGGAAGCTCTGGGTGTGGCATCTAAAACATTTATTTTTTGTGATTTACAACACGCGGCTTTTAAATGAGATTAAGTGTCTTTCTTTTCTCAATGAATCACGAGAGTTACAGGAAGCCATTTACATTTATTTATTTATTTTAAACCACCATTCTCCAATAACAGAGATCTTTCACTCGTGTGTGTGTGTGTGTGATGTCGAGAAGGGCTGGCCCTAATAATCAGCCCACGAAATAGAGAACGGTAATGGGCTTTAATTACCGAACCACACCACACTTTAAAATCGGATGTGTTTACATCAGACTACTGAGATCTGATAGTTCGGGTTGGAGCCCAAGGAGTGTATGCAAATGAAGTGCCGGACTTAAAATTGTATATTAAAAAATGGCCGTAAAAAATGATGAATCGTATTAATAAGAATAATGGAGCACGCTTTTCAAAAGAAGCCTTCAGGTGTTGGCCAGGTGGAGTTCAACCAGTGACAGGTGTAAGGAGACGCCTGCTTGGATGTGACATCCTATATGACATCTTTATAATGGAGAGAGAGAGAGGAAAATATATATATATATATTTATATATATGTATACATATATATATATATATGCATATATATATATGCTGTTTATATGTATATATATATATATATTTATATATGTATATATGTATATGTATATATATATATTTATATATAATTATATATTTATATAATGAAGTTCTTTATTTTATTCTGGATTCATTACAAATCAACTGAAATATTGCAAGCCTTTTATTCTGATTTATTGCTGATTATGGCTTACAGTTTAAGAAAACTCAAATATCCTATCTCTAAATATTAGAATATCATGAAAAAGTATACTAGTAGGGTATTAAACAAATCACTTGAATTGTCTAATTAACTCGAAACACCTGCAAGGGTTTCCTGAGCCTTGACAAACACTCAGCTGTTATAAATCTTTTTTTTACTTGGTCTGAGGAAATATTAAAATTTTATGAGATAGGATTTTAGAGTTTTATAATCAGCAATATTAAAATAATAAAAGGCTTGCAATATTTCAGTTGATTTGTAATGACCTGTATATGTATATATATTTATGGAAATGCAATCTGAAAACCTGAGTGTCACATTTCAACAATTCATTTTCACCACTGTGAGAGAAAAACAATGTGGGCGGGTCTTCAAGGTGCTATATCCCAATTTAGAAGAGTAAGAGTTCATAATCAGATTTCACTATTCAATAAAGTCCCACATTTAGAGCATGGGTGGAGAGGCATAGGCGCTCCCAGAATGCTCTCTGGTTTGTACATCCCTCTTGGGCCTTTTTGCCGACCTCATCTCTTATTTACAATAAGGATCATTCATCTCTCTCACCTACAGATACGCTTGCCCTGAAGTAGATAAACTGGATGACGTGTCCGTGCAGGAGCCCCGTCTGCGATGACTGAAGTGTGTAATCCGTCGTGGTGCGTTGGGTCCTCGGGCTTTTAACCGAGTGTGTTTATACTCTTGCCTGGCGGTATGTTTACATGTATGTGCCGGCACCAATTATGTCCACGCGCCGCCGCCAGAGGGTCCGAGCCCCAGCTGGGACGAGCGCCGAAGGTACTTCACAGCTTCCTGTCTATAGGAGCAGAGAGCAGGTGTGTGTTACCGGCTCGTACCTCTCGCTAAAGGAGACGCCGGTTTGGATGTGACATCCTATATGGCAGCTTTATAATGGAGAGAGAAGAGAGAGAGAGAGAGAGGCAGGGGAAAAAAAGATATCAAGAAAATGCAATCTGAAAACCTGACGACTTAAATTGTGTAAGAACATCCAACAGCCAATGCCAAAATTGAATTCAGGACCAACTGACTTCTATTAAGCTCCTCCCACCTCAGCTCTGCGTTGAAAGAAGAAGAAAAAAGATGGAGAGAACCCGCGGGTGCAGACTTGACGACCGGTTAGACTCTAACGGACCAACCTCGGCCTTTTTGGGGGAGATGTGCGATTCTCTTATGGTGTCATTGTTGTATAACATTGTACTTTGTGTTGGTGTGTGAGAGAGAGAGAGAGAGAGAGAGAGAGAGAGAGAAGAAAACACAGCCCACCTTGTTGCATCATGTATCCTGTCATGCCACAAGCTGAGACAGTGAGTGACCAACACACAATCAGACACACACACACACACACACACACACACCTTTTATTGTGTCCCAAGAAACACAACTGTACTTTCTTTAAATGTAGTTCTTGCCGTCATATTATTATATTTATCCATATGAATTGTATATTTGTTGTGTTGCTGTTTCTTGATGCTTTGGCAATGTAGTTGTCGCAACATTCATGTCAATAAAGCTTCTTGAATTGAGTGAGTCAGAGTGAGAGAGCGCACGAGTCGACTGGATCCGACTGTCATCCATGAGGAAGTGGACATGCTTGAAAGTCACTGGGGCGAGCGAGGAGCGACAGATCGCACCTCGTCACCATAGAAACAGGAAGACGACGTGACAATGGCTCCATCGGGCTCGCGGAGGATACACGGCGGCGGCGGGGAGCGATAAGAGAGACAGAGTCAGAAAGTGATGTGGGCGGAGGGAAAGAGAGAGAAGAGGCGTGGAGTCGGAGGAATTAATCATACGTGTGTCTGTTTGTTTTGTTAATTCGAGCCTCTGCCGTGGCGCCTGGACATATGGACACTTTTAATGATGACAGTATGAGACGTGTACAAATAAATGGTCCTCTGGGGCGCCGTTTACATTCTGGCGGTCTCTGCCCAGATGCCCATTATGAAATTAGAAGGAAGGGAAATATTATTTCTAATATAGAAACGGGTTCCATATGCCAGCTAAAATATTCATGGAGGCGCCGACACCAAAAAGCGGCATTGAGGACATTAAGCTGTGTACGTTAGCTCTGTTAGCTCTCTTCGCTCTATTAGCTCCGTTAGCTCTGTTCGCTCTGTTAGCTCCGTTAGCTCTGTGAGCTCCGTTAGCTCTGTTCGCTCCGTTAGCTCTGTTAGCTTTGTTCATTCTATTAGCTCTGTTAGCTCTATTAGCTCCGTTAGCTCTGTTCGCTCTGTTAGCTCTGTTTGTTCTATTAGCTCCGTTAGCTCTGTTCGCTCTGTTAGCTCTGTTTGTTCTATTAGCTCTGTTCGCTCCGTTAGCTCTGTTAGCTCTGTTCCTTCTGTTAGCTCTGTTAGCTCCGTTAGCTCTGTTCGTTCTATTAGCTCTGTTAGCTCTGTCGGTTTGCACTGTTGGTGCTTTTGTCGCCGTTAGCCTCTAGCAGCCAGCTTAGCTGTCGCCCTGCTAGCCCCTTTAGCGCCTTCTCTCGCCCACTGACGCAACAGGTGGCCGACATGTATATTACCCACCAGTATAACCATGAAAGCCACGGCACGGGCCACGGAGGACAAGGTGGGAAGTGGCACGGTGCATCGTGGGGGTTGGTTTGGAGACTTTTCCGAGCCGACGTTAACATTTAAATGCCATTTGCCGGGACCGGAAGACATGTTGACAGCGCATGACCTCGGGGGGTGATCGTTGGGAATGAGAGAGGAACCCAAGAGGGGAAAACGAGAGCCTACAGCACCGTCTCATGGCGGATATACTGAGTGACAACGTTAACATGCCGGTGGTCTCCATCTTAGGTAAGCACGCTAACATTAGCGAGGTAACGCTAAAGTTCAGCCGAGGCTAACGCTATTCGTGCAGGTTGTAAAGATTCAATATTTCAGTTTGGACCAAAGGGTTTGGACCTACTGACCGACACGCTTATCCCCAGAACTACAGCGTGGTTAAAAAAGATTCCTGGGTAGGCTATATACGTAATGTGACGGACACTCATGGAGTCACCTGGTAAACGCCCCTATTTTTTTGGTAACCTGCCTCATCTCATTCCCAAAGCACCAACATAATCAGGTAAATCCCAGTTTGAAGAATTCCAATATTGTATTTTCATGGCTTATAGGAAAGTTTACGAACACGAGCAAAGCCAGGAACCAGAAAAATGAAGTTTTGTCTTTTTTCTTATTCCCAAATGAGCTGTATTATATTGTATGTAAAGTTGTTCGTTTTTAACTATTATTGTCGGACCAACAGGAATAACAAGTATGAATTCTGAAAATGGGCGTAGCTCCCTTTTAACTATTAATTTCAACATCATTTCTAATGAGACGTTTCTTTGACGTTTTTGAAAGGTTATGGTTAAGTAAAACATTATTTCTTGAAAAAAAAACCAAGATTTGCTCGATCGATGCACAGAAATGTCGTAATCCTGAAGAGGAAACACCCCGACAGAGGAGATGAGAGGAGGCGCAATCCAGCCGTCGAGTAGAATAGAAGACAATAACTTCAAGGCAACAGTGCAATAAGGAAAGATTCCCCAGAGGAGCCATCCTGACAACGTGTGCTGCGATTTATGCCCGAGAATATAATCAAGTCGGAGTCTCGGCAGAAACATTCCTGCGAAGCCACACGGACGTCACATTGCGGGCATTTATGTGTGATTTATAGACATAAACTTCCTGGAAGGATTACGGCCTGCAAGAACCGGAGAATACAGACATCCATGTACAAGTTTCTGTTATTGTAGAGTTATAGTGGATTTTATATATACTTGAACATGTAAATAAGACAATATATGTTTTAAATGAATACATAAAGAAAGATATGATAATTAATAAGGGACATTATGAAGAATATTCTGGATGGATGAATTGTAAAGCATGAGAGGAAGACACTGTTTTATTAATGTAACTGTATGTGATGACACATGTAACAATTAACTAAATGATGCATGAGAATAAATGAGATTTTATTGTTTAGAGATGATAGTTAGAATGGATGCCGGTGAAAACTTTATAAATTAATTTTATTCTGAAGGAACTTCCTGTCCTGTGAACAGCGTATCAGAGTCTCGCCTGGTCAGTTGCATAATTCCTGACCGAGAGGTTCAGTATTCATCGTGTATTCACTCCTTTGGCGGCATCGGGCAAAGCACTCTGATTCATTATGTAAATAAAAGTAGAAAAAGGTTTTACCAGCACAATAAAAGTATTGATCACGCAGAATGGACGTTTTTAGAGTGTCTATTATCTTTTTAATATTATACATTAAGTGTGGGAGTTGCTTATAAATGCAGATGCATCAGCGGCTGGTCGCGGCGGAGCTACTTTCAAGGATACTGTGTAATCTATTTTAAATACTAATCACTGGGGCGCCTTGTAGCCGTATAACTGCCAACAATCCCCATTTCTACAATGTCACCTATCAAATAAAAAGGTGAAATGCCAAAAGAATAAAACATTTTGAAAAATATCCCCCCAAAAAGCAATTTCAGATGCAGGAATTACTAATTACAACTAAATATCATGCAGTTATGATTTACAGCTGGCATCCAAACAGCCTCCTATTTCCATGATGTTCCGGTCCTCTATCTGGCAAACCAGCGAGAGCCATCTCCAGATCATTAGTGGCCATTCTCCTCTCTCTATCTACAGCGGATCATAAGTGAAAATGATCCACGGCTCTATTTCATACCTGCAGGTCCTCTCACACTCTGGCCCTCTGTGTCTGGATGTCTCTCTTCCCGACTAGATCTGTCTCTCTCTCTCTGTTTCTACCTCATTACTGCCTCTCCCATCTGTCTCTTCGCGGCCTTTCCAAGGCAGCGTGGATACACAGCGGTAAATCAGTTGCGGTGGCTAAAAGGCCCCCCTTACAATCTCGGACGCTCTTCCTAAATAGCTTCATTCACACGCGGCGAGAAGCTGTTATTGAGGTGAAGACGTGGGAAGGGGAAGGTAGTGGAGGACGATATTGATCGCAAAAAAAAAGGCCCAGTGTGGTCGAAAAGCACACTGTGTGAGTGTGAGCGGTCTTCCAGGAAGGACTGCTCTATAAGAATCAACAAGAAAACCCACATTACTCAGGAGGTAAATAAAACATCATACCCACACTTGTTGGCATGGCGATAAGGTAACTGGAGCACAATAACTACACACACTGTCTGTCCGTATCACTTGTTTTTCTAAGGCACCATGTTCAATGCCTTATCTACCAAAAAGATAGATAGATAGCCATGGTGCTCATAAACGATGAAAACTTTCTTTAATTTAGGAGCTTTAAAAACAGTCTTGAGGTCCTCAAGGATGAGGACCCGCCGGCTTTAGTTTGAGACGCATCCAGATCGAATCCAGGATATTACCTGATGTATTAAGTCGGCCTTTTGACTAGTTTGTCCCAGGTGGCCAAACAAGGAACTACAAAACTGCCGATGTGAAGCTGTGTCCGTCCGTCGTTCGATTTCCTCGACAACCGTTCATCCAATCGACTTCACCCGTTTCGCTCAGGACTGACGGACGACCGGTGTCGAGGGGGAAGTCGTTTGGGACGAGCCGTTATTGAGAACGCTGCGAGCGGAACGAGTCCGGTGTTTCCTAATGCACCTACTTTTTAACGACAGGCCTTTTTCTCTAAATTGTGAGATGAGCGAATATGTTTACTGCCATTTCCGGAGTAAAACAAACAGAATCTACGTCGGCCTTTCATATTAGATACAATGCCTGAAATAGACTACAACTATCAGAACATTCAGATATAAATGATGCAATAACACAAAATTGTATAATAATACAGCAAATTGTGTTGGAGACGGTAATAAAATCTTTCTAGAACCCACCTGTGGGTCCCAACCCAGTCCTTTGGAAGGACTGCACTAGTCTGTAAAACTCAGCGGACAAGGTTAATCACTGATATTTGTATAATGACTTCATGCAAAAATAACAGTGGGCCAAGCAACGTGGAGGCTAATCACAAAGTGAAATAATTACGAGTCGTCACGCGTCAGCTTGGTTCATTGTGTCAGACGTCCTGTTTAGATTAAATTCGGAACGACCTCGTCAGTGAAGGTCTGGTTGTACAGTTCGAGGTCTCAGCTGTGGAATTGAACCACCAACAATAACACTGTGTGGCCCACACAGTGTTATTGTTGGTGGTTCAATGGACTCTTAAGAAATGCATCCATTCCTCCTGTACACATGACATCTTTTCTTCTGTCCACCCTGGAGAGGGATCCTCCTCTGTTGCTCTCCTCAAGGTTTCTTCCCTTTTTTTCTCTGTGAAAGGGTTTTTTCTATTTCTTGGGAGTTTTTTCTGATCCGATGTGAGGTCAAAGGTCAGGGATGTCGTATGTGTACAGATTGTAAAGTCCTCTAAGGCAAATTTGTAATTTGTGATATTGGGCTGTACGAAATAAACTGAATTTAATTTAATCTGCTGCCAGTGTTTGTACCCTGTTACGGTCTTTACGGGGTCAACTGCATCATGGAATGGTACTCTTTATTCTCTAGGTCTGTATCAGACCAATTCTGATTGTCCTTGGGTTCCTCCTTTTTTTCCTTTTCTTTAAACGTGGTATGTTCATCAGGCTTGGGTAGTAGCATTTCAATGCTGTGTTGAATTGGCTCGACTAAAAAGGTGGAAACTCAATCGGCCGCAGATAGTTGTCGGACGATAGTTGTTCTAACTTTGATCGCCTGCCAATAAATAAACAGTTGTCAATTCATGAAACGTTCTCATCTCTTTATAACCATACTTAATATATAACTTTGTTTCAAGCGGTTAAATAAATAAATAAAATAGGCCGCAGAACTCCTGATCGGAGCACCCTTGGCTCTCCCCTCCATTTGGTATCCTTGGCTTCATTTACTGTTTTTGTATTAGCGGCATGTTTCCACTTAGAAAGCGGTTTGTTTGTCTTCTCTGGTCACTCAGGAAAGACATTTCAACAATCTTGCAGTAGAAGTGATGCGGACGTGGTTGTGGTTGTGGTTCCGGCTCCTCGGTAATTACAATGAAAGACCTTGAGTGCACGTCTTGAAGGACGAATGTCGGGCCTGTTTCCGTAGGGAGGGGAGGGCTTGGCCACTTCCTTTTCCCATTTACACTCCACAGCATTAGCGCGGCTCTCCGGAGATTGGATGGGAGTCGTCACGCGGCTCCCAGCTCACCTGCTTCTTCTCTCGGGACTGTTCGTCTAACAACGCGGCGGCGAAGACGCTCGACCGGTTGGTCTTCTCTCGCTCGTTTCGTTCTATCTTTGGAACGGAGGCAGCTCGGGTCGCGTGGAGTTTGTGACAGAACGGCGTCGGGGTGTAACAGTTATTATCTTGGGCTGCATCATGTGACGCAGCGTTGGCTTTTCATCTAGACACTCAGTGTTTCTGTCTGGCTAGCAGCAGGATGTCCACAGGACTCAATGCTGTGCGCTTCTTTACAAAGTACACAGTTTATCATGTGTTGCCAGTTTGACTGATTAACAAAAGTAACAGGGGGGAGGGGGGGGGTGCTGATAAGAGTAGAGGAAGGAGAGAGGAGAGGATTGCTGATAGTTTGACTGTGATGCATAATGAATGATAACCATCTGGCAATCACTGACGGGTTTCAGTTTAATGTCTGTGTCTATTCACAGCCCTGTATCGCACTTCTCAAGGTAATCAAAGAACTTTCACACAACTTATTTAAAACATCCTAAAAGCTAGACGATAAAAATAACAAAAAATACAGTAAAACAAGGAATAAAGACAATCGAGCACACAACCACACAGCAGTTCTCAACAGGTGGGTTTTGATTTGTGATTTGAATATGGAAAGGTCGGTGCCGTCAAGGAGTCGGCGTCACGTCCGCGTTGCCGAAGTCATCTAAATATTTATCCGTGCACATCTTTTAGAGAATAAATAGTGAGCTATGCTTTCTGAACTCCAACACAAAGCTGCAGCGCGGTGAGTTGCTCCAAACATCGAGTCCCACCTCGTCCATACCAACAAGTGGTGATGTAAGTTTAAAACTTGAACATATACTTGTACAGCTAATTGCAATTTTTGCAACTTAAGATCACAACAATATGTTTTGTATTTTATTCAGTCAATCATTGCGATATAATACTAGATTATTCTATATAATATACAAAATAGAAAGACTGAAAATGTATAGTTGGAAGCAAAAATCCTTAAATATTCCTATCCTATATTATTATTATTATTATCAAATAAATCAGATAATTAATATAAAGTAAATATGGAGAAGCCGTTACAAATGTGGGAACTCACTAAAAATACTTGTTTGGATGTGACAGGGTTTTCAGGGGCTCATTGATCCGTCCTCCACATGAAACCTTTCCATTGTGAGCTCGACTCGTTGTCCACCAGACATCTCATCATCTAAAGAGCAGATTGCCATGAGACTTTGCTGAGAACACTCAGATGCAGACATCCATCCAAAGAGCGGCAGTTCCAGCTGTGTTAGTGAACTGTAAAAGGACCAGTGGGTTCTGGGACCCGGTCGATCCTCAACATCGCCCCGATAAGAGCTGAGTCGGCGTGTAGCCTGTCGCCTCGTACGGACCAATAAAGAGAAAGAGACCAAACAGATCACCCAAAGGCTTTCCCCGATTGTCTGCTTCCACCTGCCTCAACCCAGTCGCTTCATCCCTCTAGTCAATATTTACATATTATAAATTGGTCAGACAACCACCCATGTTGTCATTATAGGGCTCAAGTAGAGCGCACAAAAACAGGGCCGCGTTTTGCTCAAAAGGATGCGAGCTCTCCGTGTGTGTTCCAGTTACTTGGATCAGAGATGGGATAATTATGGTGTTACAGAACATTGAATTAGCAGCAGGAAAACATTAAGCACTCGAACTATAATAATGGCCGTGCGGAGCTGGAAACGCCCCCTGAGTTAATGAGTCTGAGGAATACCAACTTGAGAAGGTCCTTTACACCGGGACCATCTGAAACAACCGCGGTGATTGTTCATGGTAACACTGCTCTGAGGTTAGGTTTGAATTATTTGAACAAATAAAAGCGTGAAAGCAAAAACTGGGATAATGACGATATATAAAACACAAATGTTCATGTTGCTGAGAACAACTGAAGAAGCTCACATGTGCAACGTATGACTGTGTACCCTGTGCTTTGGAGAATAAATATAATTTATTTATCTCCTGGATACACTGAGCTCCTCTCTCCTCTAGGATACACTGAGCACCTATCTCCTCTAGGATACACTGAGCACCTATCTCCTCTAGGATACACTGAGCTCCTATCTCCTCTTGGATACACTGAGCTCCTCTCTCCTCTAGGATACACTGAGCTCCTATCTCCTCTTGGATACACTGAGCTCCTCTCTCCTCTAGGATACACTGAGCTCCTATCTCCTCTAGGATACACTGAGCACCTCTCTCCTCTAGGATACACTGAGCTCCTATCTCCTCTAGGACACACTGAGCACCTCTCCTCTAGGATACACTGAGCACCTCTCTCCTCTAGGATACACTGAGCTCCTCTCTCCTCTAGGACACACTGAGCACCTATCTCCTCTAGGATACACTGAGCACCTATCTCCACTAGGATACACTGAGCTCCTCTCTCCTCTAGGATACACTGAGCTCCTCTCTCCTCTAGGATACACTGAGCACCTCTCCTCTAGGATACACTGAGCTCCTATCTCCTCTAGGATACACTGAGCTCCTATCTCCTCTAGGATACACTGAGCACCTCTCTCCTCTTGGATACACTGAGCTCCTCTCTCCTCTTGGATACACTGAGCTCCTCTCTCCTCTAGGATACACTGAGCACCTCTCTCCTCTAGGATACACTGAGCTCCTCTCTCCTCTAGGATACACTGAGCACCTCTCTCCTCTAGGATACACTGAGCACCTATCTCCTCTAGGATACACTGAGCACCTATCTCCTCTAGGATACACTGAGCTCCTATCTCCTCTTGGATACACTGAGCTCCTCTCTCCTCTAGGATACACTGAGCTCCTATCTCCTCTTGGATACACTGAGCTCCTCTCTCCTCTAGGATACACTGAGCTCCTATCTCCTCTAGGATACACTGAGCACCTCTCTCCTCTAGGATACACTGAGCTCCTATCTCCTCTAGGACACACTGAGCACCTCTCCTCTAGGATACACTGAGCACCTCTCTCCTCTAGGATACACTGAGCTCCTCTCTCCTCTAGGACACACTGAGCACCTATCTCCTCTAGGATACACTGAGCACCTATCTCCACTAGGATACACTGAGCTCCTCTCTCCTCTAGGATACACTGAGCTCCTCTCTCCTCTAGGATACACTGAGCACCTCTCTCCTCTAGGATACACTGAGCACCTCTCTCCTCTAGGATACACTGAGCTCCTATCTCCTCTAGGATACACTGAGCTCCTATCTCCTCTAGGATACACTGAGCACCTCTCTCCTCTTGGATACACTGAGCTCCTCTCTCCTCTAGGATACACTGAGCACCTCTCTCCTCTAGGATACACTGAGCTCCTATCTCCTCTAGGATACACTGAGCACCTCTCTCCTCTAGGATACACTGAGCTCCTCTCTCCTCTAGGATACACTGAGCACCTATCTCCACTAGGATACACTGAGCTCCTCTCTCCTCTAGGATACACTGAGCACCTCTCTCCTCTAGGATACACTGAGCTCCTCTCTCCTCTAGGATACACTGAGCACCTCTCTCCTCTAGGATACACTGAGCTCCTCTCTCCTCTAGGACACACTGAGCACCTATCTCCTCTAGGATACACTGAGCACCTATCTCCACTAGGATACACTGAGCTCCTCTCTCCTCTAGGATACACTGAGCACCTCTCTCCTCTAGGATACACTGAGCACCTCTCTCCTCTAGGATACACTGAGCGCCTATCTCCTCTAGGATACACTGAGCTCCTCTCTCCTCTAGGATACACTGAGCGCCTATCTCCTCTAGGATACACTGAGCACCTCTCTCCTCTAGGATACACTGAGCACCTATCTCCTCTAGGATACACTGAGCACCTCTCTCCTCTCCTCTCTCCTCATGGATGGTTAGCAGGTCCGTCTTTCAATCAGGAGGTTGGCGGTTCGATCCCCGCCCTAGTCCATGTGTCCTTGAGCGAGACACTTATCCCTGAGTTGCTCCCTGTAGCTGTGTCTACGGTATATGAATGTCACAGGATTATAAGTCGCTTTGATTAAAAGTGTCAGCTAAATGACATATAATGTAATAATGTAATTGACTTTTTATTTTATTTAAAAAGCCAGCATGTTTTTACCTGCTTTAATTCTTTATGCTAAGCTAGGCTAACGACTACAGATCTTCTCATCTCCCTCCTGGAAAGTAATAAAAATACTGCGCTGTTCCTTTAAGGGCAGAAGCATGAGCACATAGGGTACAACTGTATGTCCATGACCCATCGCAGGTAGTAGAGTGGCCATTTCAAGTAGCTCCAAAGAGAACTCGATGAATCAGACTTGTATATAATACACATTGAAATGAAACATTTTGCATTAAAGCAATAAGCCGCAAATAAAATGAAACACATGAACACAATGATGTCCAAAGATGACATGGAGATGCCAGAGAGCACGAAGACCTGCAGGACTATCAGACACACGGAGGGTACAGCACATTCTGTTCCTCGCCCGGACGGCCGAGCTGTGTGTTTAGTGTGTTTTCCACTTCACAGCGACGCGGTGGTACAAAGATACGGGAAATTATTCACACGCCGAGGCTCAAATGTGACCGCGTCAGCAAAAGAATGAAGTGCACCAGTTTATGTACACGTACCGTTTATTGTGGCAGCTAATACTTTGATCTGGGCCCCCTATCTGCCTCATTTTCCCTCCTCTCCATTGTGTGACTCCGTCAGTTGTTCCATGGAGAGAGAGCGTGCATGGAGGCCGGGGAGGGCGAGCAAACAGAGCTCCTCTCCACTGAGGCGAGACGGAGTGGAGGAGGAGGAGGAGGAGGAGGAGGCGAGCGCTAGCGTCCTCCTCCTAGATCTATTGAGACGGAGGGGAAGAAAAACCTGGAGGAGGGATGCCGTTTCTCTCGGTGTGAACCGACGCCCCCCCCCCCCCCCCCCACGCCCTCCTCTGCTCCAGTGGCAGCCGGCAGCGAGGAGGAGATATCTCTCTGTGCCAGAATTCGCTTTATTCTGGAGATGTTTGGGAAAGCACCACGAAAAAAGAAAAAATAAGGCCACTTTCCAAGCCGGTGATGCGGCTCTAAAGAAAGCCAGTCCATCCATCACAGCCGCGGTACCAGCGAGTGGAGGTCCACTTTGTGCTGCAGCTGCCGCCCCGGTGCAGGTGGACTGGCCGGGAATAGAGGACTTGAGTGAGACTCGGTTAGATCACGACCTGACGGTTTGCCCTAAGTTTTGGATTTTGAGGTTCTGGACGACTGTAAAAAGATAAAAGTGCAACTGTGAGGGGCAGAAATCATGTGGTCAACGAAAAGGGGGAGGAGCCTGACATTTCCAACCCGCTTTCAATGTTATCAGCCACACACACATACGTGTCAGACGCCGCCTGCTGCACCTACCGGTCGGTTCACCGGCGCTAACACCGGCGTACCAACAGCAACGTAATCGGGAAGTCATTGGAGGGGTCACAGGACTTTCACCCAGGAGGCTGCTGCTCCAAAACTCAAAAGATTGACGTATTTTAAGTTAAATAACCATATATTCATTTTAACCCCAGCCACGATCTTTTCACGACACTAATTAAGTGATATTTCGGGACTGTTTGTCTATTTTTGTCCCAGAACAAGGAGTAGACAGGCTAAGTCCACAAGGGAACGAGACACAGGTGGAAACAATGAGGGCGGGGCTTGTAATCACAGAGGAGGTGGAGGCGTGGCTGAGGGCAGGTGAAGGGAACCAACCATTTTTTACAAATTGGGAAAAAAAGGTTACATGCGTAATACCTCATAGACCTGATTTTATTGTCATAAATTAATGAATGTACAATAGAGAATAGATCACTGCCTAGTTATACAGTGTTTTCTTTTTGTTCTTTTGTTTTATTCTGTCTCTTTTTTGTTGTTAATCCTATATTTTACACGTTTTTGTTCTCTGTTGTTTCTATGCCTGTACTAGGTAGGTACACAACGAAAATCAATAAATATATTTTTTAATTATAAACAAACAAATAAATAAGTTATAATTGTTAATAGTTGTTAGAAACAATGTAATAACGATAAATAACCACAAAGAAATAAGAATAACATATATTATATGATTGTCGGCCCGCGGACGCTTATTTTGTGGCCCCCGACATGCCTGGTTATAAATGCATAATAATTATAATTAGCCAACCAAAATCGTGTGAAAATTAGGTAGTGCGCCTTTAATTTAAGTTCCCGCCTTTTTATCGCGCCAGCTCATCTGTTAAAATATTTTGCACCTTAATTAATGATGGCGACAAAGAAAAGGAAAGTGGATGACGAAAACAGGGTTTTCAACTCTGCATGGAAAAGTGAATTTGCTTTTGCGGAGATACACGGGAAACCAATGTGTCTCCTCTGTCAAAAAACAATCTCTGTCTCAAAGCGAGCGAATTTACAACGCCATCACGAACAGCTTCACCCGGAGTTTAAAGATGCCTATCCACCTGGCAGCGACCTGAGGAGAAACAAAATACACGTTGCTCAGTGGGTTTCAAGCCCAGCAATCCATGTTCCGCAGCGTTGTTAAAAGCAGCGACAACGTTACAGAGGCCTCGCTCAACATCGCCTGGAATATTGCGAAAGCCAAGAAGCCAGCTACAGAGGGAGAATTTCTTAAAAATACATTTGCGGACTGTGCGGAATCACTGTTTTCGGAATTTAACAACAAGGACGACATCATCAGACAAATCTCAAAGCTGCAGTTGTCTGATTCTACCGTGACCAGGAGAGTGGAAGTCATTTCAGACGATCTTTTATCAAAGTTGCTAAAAGACATTGAAAGTGCCGAGTACTTTAGTCTAGCATTCGATGAATCCACCGACCGCACAGACATCGCGCAGCTTATAGTCTGGGTGCGCTTTCTCAAAGGGGACACATTTGCCGAGGAAATGCTGGCTTTGCTACCGCTAACAGGGCAAACACGGGGAGAGGATATGTATTCTGCAATGATGAGCTTTTTTCACGGACCAGGCAAAAACATCAACTTAAAAAAGCTGGTTTCTCTGACTACTGATGGTAGGAAAGGAGAAAGGATTAATTGCTTCGCTCAGAAAAGATCCTGAAACGCCGGACTTCTTCTCATATCACTGCATTTTGCATCAAGAGCAATTGTGCAGCAAGCTGAGAGGTGGAGAGCTCAAAGTGACAATGGACTGTGACACGAACAGTCAATTTTATTCTTGCGCACGCATTGAAACACAGACAGTTCCGTTCCTCGGTCCGAGAGTTTGAAAGTGCATACACTGACTTGGCGATGCATGCGGAGGTTAGGTGGCTTAGTCGCGGAGAGGTCCTCGATCGCTTCATGGAGCTGCTACCAGCTGTGCGCATATTTCCTGATTTACTGGCACCCCTGGAAGATGACACATTCATGCACAACACCGCTTTTCTGACTGATATAACGCGTCACTTGAATTCACTCAATCTTAAGCTTCAAGGAAAACAAAAGGTTCTGCCGATGATGATGAATGATGTGGCTGCATTTGAAACCAAACTGAGCCTGTTTGCGCAGCAGCTTGAGGGAGGAAATGTCACACACTTTCCTGTTCTACAGGCCCAAGTGTCACGACCAGGTTCATTTTCAGCCACCCCTTACTGCGCCTACCTCATGGAATTGAAAGAGGAATTTTCCTCCCGGTTCGCGGACGTTAAATCCTTGGAACCCGTGCTGTGGCATTCACAGAGAATCCCTTTGCTTGTGACGTACAGGCTACTTCAGTCTCCGTCACATCTGGGCAATTTGGAGTCGAAAGGGCTGCGTTTGAGGAACAACTCATAGAGCTGCAGCACAACAACATCCTCAAAGAAAGACACAAGGAGGAGAGCATTGACACATTCTGGATATCCTGTGTTCTGAGGAACACAAACCCTGCATTAATCCTGTGTGCTCAGAAAATCCTGACCTGCTTTGGATCTACTTATGTGTGTGAAAGCTCCTTCTCTGCCATGGGAATAATACAATCAAAGCAGCGTTCCCGTCTAACTGACAGACATTTGGCAGACTATCTCAGAGCAGCTACAACTGAGCAACAACCAGATCTGAAAGGACTTGTGAAAAGAATGCACACTCAGAGCTCTCACTAGGAATAAGTAAACAGTTGTTTGTTATATTGTTATTGTTATTAATATTTGTGAAATGCAGACTCAGAGCTCTCAATAGGAAAAGTAGCAATTGCAAACTTTATCAATGTCATCAATGCAAAGCTATTCACTCTAGTGTTAATAAAACATCAGCTTGACCAACACTTGTCATCCTTGGAAACGCAGTCGCTTCACTACATTTGTTACTGAAATTGAGAATATTTGTTAAATATTCCATGATGCTTTGGAATGCATTAAAAATGACTAGCAAGACAGCATATTAAACAGCAGTAGTAAATACAGTGAATAAAATGGTACAAATATATGTTAATAATAATTTGTGGCCCTTTGCACCTGTTGTGGTTTAAATGTGGCCCTCTTGGCCTCCGAAGTTGAGTACCCCTGCTGTAGACTAATGCTTAAAAGTCTTATTATTGGCATTTGTATGAAAATTACTCAATATATTCATTATTTTTGAACAAAGATTAAATGTCATTTCACAAGTTTCAAAAAGTGCCCTCAATTTCTTTTTAAATAACCCTGAATTTCTGTCAGTGGGGGCAAAAATTGTCCCTCTAAAAAAAATATGTAAATGTCCCACCCTGCTTCTGGCGGTGTTTTCGACCTCCGTTGATATGATGACACATTCTCAAAAGACATTCTGTTCTGGAGTACCAGGATGAGCAAAGCCATGTAAACGAGTCTCTGACGGGGCTAACGAGTAAATAAAAACAAAGCGCACGCAGCATCGCAACTTAATGAAACGAGATGTGCTGCGAATGTCTAATTGGTTGCAGAGCCGAGGTTGGAAGAAGAGAGGCAGACGATTTCCTCTAATCACAGCGTGGGGGAGGAAATCACATCAAGCGGGAATCAAGAGGATTGAAAAGCGCGTTAAATATTCACTTTACAAAGCCGACATTTAAAGGTAGAGCAAAGTAGCTGGAGCGGCGCTCACAGGTGTCACCAGTCATCCTCTTCTTCTTCTTCTTCGACACGTTCAACGTGATAAACGTTGACATTCTCTACATGGCTGCAGGCTGGAGGATTTAAAAGGTCTTTGTTCTTTGCCTGTGAGAGACACGGCCGCCCTGGAGGGGGGCCATGATGACCACCCGGACGCTCAAAGCCCAGCATGGCCACAGCACATCTTCTTCTTTTTTTGTTCACCATTTCAAAAAAAGTTCTGGTGACATTAATTTGGCGACACACTGAGTACTCTGGGATCAGTTCTACGCTATTCCCGTCATAATTCTGCTGTATTTCATGTCGTGAATTGTCTCAAGTCGGCAGCGTTTTGCACCGTATTGGATTTTTTAAGAACAACCACTCACCCATTCATGCTTTCCCGCACATTAAGTTATTTCCTTGATGCCAATATGAAACCCCACCACACGAGTGTAGGGCGTTTCATTAAATTTGCTGAAAAAAGAAATCAAATCTGTATCTGATTGACGTCTATTCTCATATTAGTCATATTTTCCACTAAAATACCAAACAACTTTGTGCCTTTCCTGGTGGATGTGCACTAGAAATGAACCGGAAAGTCCATTTCTAATGCGTTCTTTCTAATGGCCACTAGGGGGCGACTCCTCTGGTCGCAAAACTAGTCCGATGATATAGAAGTCTATGAAAAAATTACTTTATTTCTCAATTGATTTATTAACATGAATGTTTATTTACATGTCCACTGCCACCAGTATGGCTAAGTTCCAAAGTTCAACTGATTTCAGCCTCTTTTTAAGGTTGTACTATGTTTGTTTGTTTATATATATATATATATATATATATATATTAATGCTGTGAAAAATAACGCGTTAACTCAGTTAATTAAATTACAGGTTTAACTAGTTTTGTTTTTTTAACGCATGCGCAGAATGAGCTTCCAATCAGTCTGTTGTTGGTCGTCTCTCCAGCAGCGTGTCATTCTGTCTACGTGTCGCGTTAACACGACTCCGATCTCCGTCTCGCGCGCCGCAGAGCTCCTCGGATGCCGGCGTGTGCGCGCACATCGGGACGAAAAAAAGTCACTTGCACCCCCCCCCGTCAACAACTCTTCTCGGAGCTCTTGCCTGTCTTGAGAGCCCTGTAAATGTATATATGTGATTAATCATGATTAATCCACAGAAACCTGTGATTAACCTGATTAAAAATTTTAATCGTTTCACAGCCCTAATATATATACATATGTATACATATGTATATATATACATACATATATATACATATATGTGTATATTTATATATATATATATATATATATATATATATATTGTTGTTGGGCTGTTAGACAAAACAAAGGGAAGCCAATACCTTTTATGCAAATCAAAGAGGGATTAAAAAATATATATTGTAGGAATTACTTTCAGTTTGGAGCTATATATATGTATATATATATATATATATATATATATATATATATATATATAGCTCTATATTATAATATAATATATAATATATATATTCTTTTCATTTGGAAAACATGTGTGTCACTTAAATATTTAAAAAACTGTCTGACTGTCACTTATGTTCTCGCTTTCCGACAAATTGCAGTTGGATGAACCTGATGTCGGACTGATGTTGGCCAGGAAGTGACACGTTGTTGGTAATTAGCGGCGGAGCGACTCATGCGTGAAGAGAGGAACCTGCCAGCCGGCTCGTCAGCTGTGGGGTAGTGCACTTCCTCTGCCGACAGGAAATGACACGCCTCGCCTTCAGCCACGCTCCGCTGGAGCCAACGGAGACACGGATGTGTGTGTGTGTGTGTGTGAGCGTGTGTATATTGTCTGTCTGTGTGTGTACGCATCGTCTGTGTGTGTGTGTGCGCATTTGTATTGCGTGTGTGTGTGTATTGTGTTTGTGTGTGTGCGTTGTCTGTGTGTGTATGTATTGGCTGTGTGTGTGGATTGTGTGTGTGTATGCATGTGTATTCCGTGGTTGTGTGTATTGTGTTTGTGTGTGTATTGTCTGTGTGTGTGTATGTATTGGCTGTGTGTGTATGTTTGTGTGCCTGCATGTGTATTGTGTGTGTGCGCATGTGTGTGTGTATGTGTGTGTGTATTGTCTGTGTGTGTGTGTGTCTATTGTGTGTGTATGTGTGCGTGCGTGTTGATTTGACTTTGTGTGTTAGTATTTTGTGTGTTTGTATGTGTGCGTTTGTGTGTGCGTGTGTGTTGATTTGACTGTGTACGTGTGTGTGCATGTGTATTGTCTTTGTGTGTGTGTGTGTGCGTGAGTGCGTGTGTTGATTTGACTGTGTGTACGTGTGTGTGCATGTGTATTGTCTTTGTGTGTGCGTGAGTGCGTGTGTTGGTTTGACTGTGTGTACGTGTGTGTGCATGTGTATTGTCTTTGTGTGTGTGTGTGTGTGCATGTGTATTGTCTTTGTGTGTGTGTGTGTGTGTTGACTGTGTGCGTGTGTGTGCATGTGAATTGTCTTTGTGTGTGTGTGTGTGAGTGTGTTGATTTGACTGTGTGTACGTGTGTGTGCATGTGTATTGTCTTTGTGTGTGTGTGTGTGCATGTGCGTGTGTGTGTGTGTGTGTGTGTGTGCATGTGTATTGTCTTTGTGTGTGTGTGTGCATGTGTATTGTCTTTGTGTGTGTGTGTGTGTGAGTGTGTGTTGATTTGACTGTGTGCGTGTGTGTGCATGTGTATTGTCTTTGTGTGTGTGCGTGAGTGCGTGTGTTGATTTGACTGTGTGTACGTGTGTGTGCATGTGTATTGTCTTTGTGTGTGTGTGTGTGCGTGAGTGCGTGTGTTGATTTGACTGTGTGTACGTGTGTGTGCATGTGTATTGTCTTTGTGTGTGTGTGCGTGTGTTGATTTGACTGTGTGTACGTGTGTGTGCATGTGTATTGTCTTTGTGTGTGTGTGCGTGAGTGCGTGTGTTGATTTGACTGTGTGTACGTGTGTGTGCATGTATTGTCTTTGTGTGTGTGTGTGTGCGTGAGTGCGTGTGTTGATTTGACTGTGTGTACGTGTGTGTGCATGTGTATTGTCTTTGTGTGTGTGTGTGTGCATGTGTATTGTCTTTGTGTGTGTGTGTGTGTGCGTGAGTGTGTGTGTTGATTTGACTGTGTGCGTGTGTGTGCATGTGTGTGTGTATTGTCTTTGTGTGTGTGTGTGTGTGTGTGTGTGTGTGTTGATTTGACTGTGTGTACGTGTGTGTGCATGTGTATTGTCTTTGTGTGTGTGTGTGAGTGTGTGTTGATTTGACTGTGTGTACGTGTGTGTGTATGTGTATTGTCTTTGTGTGTGTGTGTGAGCGGTGTTGATTTGACTGTGTGTGCATGTGTATTGTCTTTGTGTGTGTGTGTGTGTGTGTGCGTGAGTATTGATTTGACTGTGTGCGTGTGTGTATGTGTATTGTCTTTGTGTGTGTGTGTGAGTGTGTGTTGACTGTGTGTACGTGTGTGTGCATGTGTATTGTCTTTGTGTGTGTGTGTGTGTGTGTTGATTTGACTGTGTGCGTGTGTGTGCATGTGTATTGTCTTTGTGTGTGTGTGTGTGTGTGTGTGTGCGTGTGTTGATTTGACTGTGTGTACGTGTGTGTGCATGTGTATTGTCTTTGTGTGTGTGTGTGTGTGTGTTGATTTGACTGTGTGTACGTGTGTGTGCATGTGTATTGTCTTTGTGTGTGTGTGTGAGTGAGTGTGTTGATTTGACTGTGTGTACGTGTGTGTGTATTGTCTTTGTGTGTGTGTGTGTGTGTGCGTGTGTTGATTTGACTGTGTGTACATGTGTGTGCATGTATTGTCTTTGTGTGTGTGTGCGTGAGTGCGTGTGTTGATTTGACTGTGTGTACGTGTGTGTGCATGTGTATTGTCTTTGTGTGTGTGTGTGTGTGTGCGTGAGTGTGTGTGTTGATTTGACTGTGTGTACGTGTGTGTGCATGTGTATTGTCTTTGTGTGTGTGTGTGTGTGTTGATTTGACTGTGTGTACGTGTGTGTGCATGTGTATTGTCTTTGTGTGTGTGTGTGTGTGCGTGTGTGTGTTGATTTGACTGTGTGTGCATGTGTATTGTCTTTGTGTGTGTGTGTGTGTGAGTGCGTGTGTTGATTTGACTGTGTGTACGTGTGTGTGCATGTGTATTGTCTTTGTGTGTGTGTGTGTGCGTGAGTGTGTTGATTTGACTGTGTGTACGTGTGTGTATATTGTCTTGTGTGTGTGTGTGTGTGCGTGTGTGTGTGTTGATTTGACTGTGTGCATGTGTATTGTCTGTGTGTGTGTGTGAGTGCGTGTGTTGATTTGACTGTGTGTACGTGTGTGTGCATGTGTATTGGCTGTGTGTGTGTGTGCGTGAGTGCGTGTGTTGATTTGACTGTGTGTGCATGTGTATTGTCTGTGTGTGTGTGTGCGTGTGTTGATTTGACTGTGTGTACGTGTGTGTATGTGTATGTGTGTGTGTGTGTGCGTGTGTTGATTTGACTGTGTGTACGTGTGTGTGCATGTGTATTGTCTTTGTGTGTGTGTGTGTGCGTGTGTTGATTTGACTGTGTGTACGTGTGTGTGCATGTGTATTGTCTGTGTGTGTGTGTGCGTGTGTTGATTTGACTGTGTGTACGTGTGTGTGCATGTGTATTGTCTTTGTGTGTGTGTGTGTTGATTTGACTGTGTGTACGTGTGTGTGCATGTGTATTGTCTTTGTGTGTGTGTGCTGATTTGACTGTGTGTACGTGTGTGTGCATGTGTATTGTCTTTGTGTGTGTGTGTTGATTTGACTGTGTGTGCGTGTGTGTGCATGTGTATTGTCTTTGTGTGTGTGTGTGCGTGTGTTGATTTGACTGTGTGTGCGTGTGTGTGCATGTGTATTGTCTTTGTGTGTGTGTGTGCGTGTGTTGATTTGACTGTGTGTACGTGTGTGTGCATGTGTATTGTCTTTGTGTGTGTGTGTGTGTGTGTAATAGCGTCGACTCACGTTTCTTCTGGTGTGGGGTTTCATGTCTAGATAAATATTGAGTGCTCGTGTGTACTTCAATGACAGATGTGTGTGTGTGTGTGTGTGCGCACAACAATTAATATTAAAAAATAAAAGCCGTGTGATTGCCGCTGTAGCGCGTCTCTGTTTCTTTGCCAATGTTGCACTCAGACAAATTAAATCATTCCTCGAAAGCTTCCACACACAACGAGCCTTCTCACCAGGGGCTGCGTGTCACAACCGGAGCAGCTAATGCAACAACAACAAAATTACCGGGACGGTCTCGGCCAAGAACCTGCCAAAAATATATATCTATGATGTCATCGTCATAACTGGATGTGAAGCCATGTAGCGCGCAGCCATTTTACACAACAGACGTGACGGTGGCAGAGGGACAGATGAGAGATAATATGAGCTAACATGGGCTAACATGAGTTAACATGAGTTAACATGAGACAACATGAGTTAACATGAGTTAACGTGAGCTAACATGAGTTAACGTGAGTTAACGTGAGTTAACGTGAGCTAACGTGAGCTAACATGAGCTAACATGATTTAACTTGAGTTAACATGAGCTAACGTGAGTTAACGTGAGCTAACGTGAGACAACATGAGTTAACGTGAGTTAACGTGAGCTAACATGAGTTAACATGGGCTAACATGAGCTAACATGAGACAACATGAGTTAACATGAGTTAACATGAGTTAACGTGAGCTAACATGAGTTAACATGAGACAACATGAGTTAACGTGAGTTAACA
This sequence comes from Pseudoliparis swirei, assembly GCF_029220125.1. Taxonomy (NCBI): domain Eukaryota; kingdom Metazoa; phylum Chordata; class Actinopteri; order Perciformes; family Liparidae; genus Pseudoliparis; species Pseudoliparis swirei. The sequence goes on along the minus strand of NC_079402.1, from coordinate 3,314,050 downwards.
TGAGTTAACATGAGACAACATGAGTTAACATGAGTTAACGTGAGCTAACATGAGTTAACATGGGCTAACATGAGACAACATGAGACAACATGAGTTAACATGAGTTAACATGAGTTAACGTGAGCTAACATGAGTTAACATGAGACAACATGAGTTAACGTGAGTTAACGTGAGCTAACATGAGTTAACATGGGCTAACATGAGCTAACATGAGACAACATGAGTTAACATGAGTTAACATGAGTTAACGTGAGCTAACATGAGTTAACATGAGACAACATGAGTTAACGTGAGTTAACGTGAGCTAACATGAGCTAACATGAGACAACATGAGACAACATGAGACAACATGAGTTAACATGAGTTAACATGAGTTAACGTGAGCTAACATGAGTTAACATGAGACAACATGAGTTAACGTGAGTTAACGTGAGCTAACATGAGTTAACATGAGACAACATGAGTTAACGTGAGTTAACGTGAGCTAACATGAGCTAACATGAGACAACATGAGACAACATGAGACAACATGAGTTAACATGAGTTAACATGAGTTAACGTGAGCTAACATGAGTTAACATGAGACAACATGAGTTAACGTGAGTTAACGTGAGCTAACATGAGTTAACATGGGCTAACATGAGCTAACATGAGACAACATGAGTTAACATGAGTTAACATGAGTTAACGTGAGCTAACATGAGTTAACATGAGACAACATGAGTTAACGTGAGCTAACATGAGTTAACATGGGCTAACATGAGCTAACATGAGACAACATGAGTTAACATGAGTTAACATGAGTTAACGTGAGCTAACATGAGTTAACATGAGACAACATGAGTTAACGTGAGTTAACGTGAGCTAACATGAGTTAACATGGGCTAACATGAGTTAACATGAGACAACATGAGTTAACATGAGCTAACATGAGCTAACGTGAGCTAACATGAGACAACATGAGTTAACATGAGTTAACGTGAGCTAACATGAGCTAACGTGAGCTAACGTGAGCTAACATGAGCTAACGTGAGCTAACGTGAGCTAACATGAGCTAACATGAGCTAACGTGAGCTAACGTGAGCTAACGTGAGCTAACGTGAGCTAACATGATTTAACATGAGTTAACATAAGTTAACATGAGCTAACGTGAGCTAACATGAGTTAACATGACAACATGAGACAACATGAGTTAACGTGAGTTAACGTGAGCTAACGTGAGTTAACATGAGACAACATGAGTTAACGTGAGCTAACATGAGTTAACATGAGTTAACGTGAGCTAACGTGAGCTAATGTGAGCTAACGTGAGCTAACATGATTTAACATGAGTTAACGTGAGCTAACGTGAGTTAACGTGAGTTAACGTAAGCTAACATGAGTTAACATGAGCTAACGTGAGTTAACGTGAGCTAACGTGAGCTAACGTGAGTTAACGTGAGCTAACATGATTTAACATGAGCTAACATGAGTTGACATGAGTTAACGTGAGTTAACATGAGCTAACATGAGCTAGCGTGAGCTAACATGAGTTAACATGAGCTAACGTGAGTTAACGTGAGCTAACGTGAGTTAACGTGAGCTAACATGAGCTAACGTGATTTAACATGAGCTAACATGAGTTAACATGAGCTAACATGAGTTAACATGAGTTAACATGAGCTAACATGAGCTAACATGAGTTAACATGAGCTAACATGAGCTAACATGAGCTAACATGAGCTAACATGAGCTAACATGAGTTAACATGAGCTAACATGCGTTAACATGAGCTAACATGAGCTAACATGAGGTAACATGAGCTAACATGAGTTAACATGAGCTAACATGAGTTAACGTGAGTTAACATGAGCTAACATGAGTTAACGTGAGCCAACATGAGCTAACATGAGCTAACACAAGCTAACATGAGTTAAAATGAGCTAACATGAGTTAACATGAGCTAACATGAGTTAACGTGAGCTAACATGAGCTAACATGAGTTAACATGGGCTAACATGAGCTAACACAAGCTAACATGAGCTAACACAAGCTAACATGAGTTCATGAGCACACAGAGTGGGTGGTGGGGGCAGTCGCACACGCCCACGAGGACGGAGGACGGAAATGTCATCAAAATGTGTGACCGTCCGTCCATCAAACAAATACTAAACTCGTGGTGACAGTAGAGTAAAAGTCTTGATAATTCATGGAGACAGTGAATGCATGTACTACATGTCACAGTGACCTGCCTTATAGTTGCTGACGGACCAGCAGACCGACCAATCAGACGATCCGTGCCATCCATGGAGCCACTATGCCGCTACCGTGGCCACAAATGCACAGAAACGCCCTCGAGGAAGATGAGCTACGATAAGTGGATTCAAGACTCAAATCAAATGCAGTAACGTGCAGCACGTATGTCGACCAAGACACGAACCCCGTAAAGGCCAGGACCGTCGGACCTCCAGCGCTTTGGCAGACGTTCAAAGGGAACATTTATTCATGCAGCCGGGGGTGTGTGTGGGGGCACAGGCTAAAGTGACCCGACCTCTGTAGTTCCCAGCGACTACGCTTTGAGGCCTCCTCTCGTGGTCGGAGCCCCCGTTGCCTGAGAGGCACATGAAAGGGAAAAATGGCAACTTTGAAGTCGACAACAAGCGCCGACTCTCGGGTCCCCCGGACCACTTACGGCCGAGCCTCCTAAATCAAACACGCGGATGAATAAATAAAAAGCAACCGCCCTGGCTTTTGTTTCCCTGGAGCTGACAGCGGGATTATTGTTTCACAATGACTCCACCCGCCTGTCACTGGCACACGTCAAAGTCTAAACATACTGTATGCACACACTGTGTGCATACAGTATGTGGAGGTCTTCAGAGACGAGATTAAAAACATATATTCTGGGTGATCCAAAGTCTGATGTTAATGTTTTCTCTCTCCTGTGTTCATGACATGAATGTTTATGAAACAGTCCTGATTGTAATACCGATAACTCTATCTGACCTTCATAAGTAAACGACACCATCAGAGAGAAGATTGGCTATTCTCCAGATAGTTATTCCTAATGCTGTAGTCAAATGAAAGATTTATTTCAAGGGACTCTGGTGCTCCATATTGAGTTCTAAGATTATAGCAGACAGGCGGACGACCTGAAGTAATCATGTATTCAAAAAAAACTTATTTTATACATATTACGTTGCAAGCAACGCATTCATTTTGCAGTAATTTTCAATGTCTCCAAAAGAAAAAAAAGCTGTCGGCTTCTTCTAGACAATTTCTACATGTTCTCATTTGTAAACGCTTATTATTTAAATGCATAAATGGTTCTACCGCAGACTTTTATCTCCTTGATTTGTCCATTTTAATTTTGTCTGGTGACGTTCCGATCGTGAAAAAAAACTCCTTCGTGTTTTGTGCTTCTCTTAAAATCGCGGTCACGACCGAGTATAATTCAACATCTTAACTTTGACCCCGCCCACTGCTTCTCGCATTCAAACCCTCACGAGCTTCTCCAGAGCCACAGACAATATTAAAAATGGACAATCAGGACTCTGGTAGAAATTACTTCACGTCACTTTCTCGGCTTTCTGAATAATGGCTGCATTTAAAATATATATATAAGAAGCCATATTTCTACACTCTCCCTGGCTGGAGAGATGCTTTTTATTACAGTACAGTGGGTATGGAAAGTATTCAGACCCCTTTAAAATGTTCACTCTTTGTTTCATTGCAGCCATTTGCTAAAATCAAAAAAGTTCATTTTATTTCTCATGAATGTTCACTCAGCACCGCATCTTGACAGAAAAAAACAGACATGTAGAAATTGTTGCAAATTTATTAAAAGTAATATCATAAGTATTCAGACCCTTTGCTCAGTATTGAGCTCGTACAGCTAGGAGTCTTCTTGGGAATGAATACTTATGACCATGTGATATTTCAGTTTTTCTTTTTTAATAAATTTGCACAAATTTCTACATTTCTGTTCTTTTCCATCAAGATGGGGTGCCGAGTGAACATTAATGAGAAATAAAAATCTACTTTTTTGATTTTAGAAAGCGGCTGCAATGAAACAAAGAGTGATAAATGTAAAGGGGTCTGAATACTTTCCGTACCCACTGTATATATATTTTTACCTGGACAGATTCTCCCGGTTTCAGAAGGGAAAACCCTTCCGGTTAGGTACTACACTGACTCCCACTGAGCTTCGTCCTCTGCAACAAGAACAAATGAAAGTGTCGCGTCATCGAATTATTTCATTTCCAGTCACTGAGTCACGATTTCACAGTTTTCTGTGAGCAAAATGCTTCGTACTGGCAGCCGCTCTGGAAAGGAAAATGCTTCTCGCCGTCGTGCTCGCCGTGTGATTGGCCGCGTCTGGCTCCTCATCAGGGCGCCGTGTTCCTGGGCCGACCGGCTCGGTGTTCTATTGATTAGGCCTTCGGCAAAGCCGGGCCGATTCATCCTCTGATTAGGAGCTTCGAACGCCTGATCGGGACAGATTAAAGGTCTGCCGCTGCCTCCAGCTACACACACCACCATCCAGATCCTTCCATTAGGCCGCCATCATTACACCATCGAGACCGAGCACTGCAACTGGAGACCTCATACGGATTCTTAGCTAATTGGGAGTAAGATACGTTATTGCCTTATATAATATAAGATGATTATTAGAGCAGAACTATGTTTTAATTTCAAGCAAAGCAGGACTATTTATTTCCCCTGTCTGGTAGCAGAGCCACAATCACATCATCCTAAATTAGATTTCTGACCAACCGAGATCGATAAAAAACAAACATCCTCACCCGTCACTTCTGTCCTGTTGAGACTCCGCCCACTCCTCCTCCCCACCGCCATCTGCCTGATGGATCGTGGAGGTCTCCATCGTGGAATATGCCTACTATGAACTATTCATACACTCTGTCATATTCATTGAATGTATTTTAACTCTAAATCTGTCCTTCTGTACACATTACATCTATTGCATCTGTCCATCCTAGGAGAGGGATCCTCCTCTGTTGCTCTCCTCCAGGTTTCTTCCCTTTTTTTCCCCCTGAAGGGTTATTTGGGAGTTTTTCCTGGTCCGATGTGAGGTTTTGGGGCAGGGATGTCTATGTGTACAGATTGTAAAGCACTCCGAGACAAATTTGTAATTTGTGAAATTGGGCTATACAAATAAACTGAATTGAATTGAATTGATGGATTGCCACGCCTTTTATTTTTTTCCAATCGGATTTTGTCTCCGTCATTCGTGCATAATGCCAGTTAATATCCATAACATCCAACTGTAGTGGTGTGGCACGTTCGTCTGTGGGTTTCTTGATGTCTTGTATTAATATTTTCATGAGGTCATCATTTGATCCCCACACTGAAGTGTAATAACGATCAGCAGACACGGCCTTAAACACCCAGGTGTGCCCTTAAGTCCGTTTTAATCCTCTTAACTTCACTCGGGGAGGCTGAACATCTGAGGACGTGCTTAACACCTCCTCTCCGTCTTTTAATCGTTAACACCGTCAGGACAATTTCTCAGAGGACCCCATTTTTTTCCCAGCTCATACTGTGATCCTAATGGGCCAAACCACATCTGGGGGGGGGGGGGGGGGTTGTGATTGATTTCTAATTGACTTGGACATCTTAATCCTCCAGCCCCTCCTCCCCCTTTTCCTCAGCAGCACGTCGAGCACAAAGCAAACATCCGCGTGCAGAAGAAGAAGAAGAAACCCTGATCGCGCAGAGGCACATTATCTACTGTGGTTGCTTGGCAACCAGGCAGAGAGACGGTCACATTGGTAACATAGCGGTTAATTTGTATCCAGCTGTGTCCGCCGATACATCTCCGGCTTGGAGGAGAAGAGAGGAAAAACTCTTCTTTTTTAGAGACACGCGGCCCTATAAACATTTAAATATGGCCGACTCGTATTATCTCATTTTCTGCCGACGGCATATTTAAACGACGTGAATGAGCTTCTTCTGTAAAGCTCACAACGTGCTCGGCTGCTGCCGTCAGGCGCAGGAGGCGCACCTTCGCACGCCGCCTCTTTTCCACACGAACATCGTGGATTTCAAGTGTCGAGCCAGCTCAACCTCACATTTATCGAACGCCTTCTTTTTCCATCTTACAGACACACACACACACACACACACACACACACTCAAGTCGGTATTGCAAGGGGAACGTTGGATTCAATCACGGCTCCAAACACAATCATCCCACTTATAGTGTGAGAAGAGGAAGAAGAGGAGAAAGGGGAATCTCTGAACTGCTGGCGGTGCGCTGAACACCTTATATTTGCTTCCTTTAGGCAATATTATCAGGAAACACTCCATGAACGTTCATTGTTATGCAGACGATACTCAATTATATCCAGAAGAAACCAACCGGCTCCCTAAACTTCAAGCATGTCTTCAACCGAGTGTTTGCTACCGTTTAAAAGTTGGGGGTCACTTTTTTTCAATAAAGATAATATTAAATAAATCATAAATACCCTCTCTACATAGTTAATGTGTAAATGACTATTCTCTGGTGTTTAATGAAGTCTCTACAGAGGTGTGTAGAGGCCCATCTCCAGTGTTCTAATGGTCCATTGTGTTATCGCCTTAGAAGACTAGCGGAGGGGTAAAAAACCCTTTCAACCCCTTTAGAAGAAGAACATTAATATTTACAATAAAAATTATTATTTATAACCTTATCAATGTCTTGACTATATTTTATATTAATTTTGCAATTTATTTGATAAATAAAAGTGTGTTTTCATGGAAAACTGGAAACTGTCTGGGTGACCCCAAACTTTTGAACGGTCGTGTACTTCCTAAAGAAAGGAATCCCGATCTCACTTCTCTTTGTCGGTTCATCCTCAAACAACTTCTCTACAAACATCTTTGTTCTGCGGCTCATTCACGACCCACTTTGACGCGGGACTCACCCCGTGAGGACGACCACGAAGTCCATTGCATTCCAGCCGTTGCGGAGATACGAGCCTTTGTGGAACGCGAAGCCCAGGGCGATGATCTTAATGGCCGCCTCGAAACAGAATATTCCAATGAAGTAGGGCTCCGTGTCGTCCTGCAGGGGGACGGAGATGGCATGAGAGAGACAGAGGAACAGATCTTCTCTTTTTATTTTGGTCCGAGAGGTAAAAAGAGAGTGGTTAATGAAGCATCAAGTGAAAGAGAGAGAGGGAGGGAGGGGGTGGGGGTGGTTAAGTAAAGGAATGAAAAGAAGATGGCATGAACAGAAGAGCAGGAGGCGGAGGGCCCTCTGCTCTCTCGGGATGAACAGAGAGTAAATACAGTGAAAAAAATATTCACACACACACACACACAGTATGATCTGAAGGGCGGCACTAGAGAGTCAATGGCACCTCAGGCCTCGCTCACTTTAATGCATTCAAACTGAATACATCAGCTATTCAGCTTCGATTGACGGGAGAACGTTTGAGCGTAAAGGCTCATGTGGCACACCGGAGGAGTTGACTGTTGTCAATATCACATTCTGAATTCCTACCGCGAATAAAGGATCTCGAGATATATCGATATCTGATGTCACCAACGTGAATGTAATGATGGCGCTGGGTGTCCAGGGGGTCGTTGGTTATCAGCTTACTTGAGTCGAGCTACTAGTCAGCTAGCGGGGTACCTGAGTCCTAGAAAAAAAGCAGCACGGTACTTATTATATTACTTATTTATATTAGGACCAAGCACAGGGGTGAGAAAGGAGCTACTCGGGCCGTTCAAGTGTCATGAGGTAAACATGAAGCGTGGAATCGGCAGGCGGGCAGTCGGGTCGACCACACGTGTCCTTGTGGGCCTCTTGGTCCGACACCAGGGGTCCAAATGAGGCCGACCAGAAGGGTCCAAATCTAGGACCGTGGCATAATGGAAATGGGCAGTACCAGGAGTGACCAGAGGGGGAGCTTGTGTCGCTCGAGTGTGAAATAAGGAAAAGTGCACAACCCACATGATCGATGGGAACCCTTTGCGGTATTCCCTCCAAAAATGGCAACATTTGATCACGTGTACGACGTGGCGAGGCGAACCCCGGTCGGCCTTACTAGGAGGGAGGGAGGGAGGAAGGAAGGAAGGAAGGAAGTTGGATCGGGCGTGTATGACGTGACACTTTCTTTCCGTCGCCTCCGTTAATATCTGACGGAGCCCTGAGAGGCGGCGGGCACGGGGAGGAGAAGATATCTCACGCCTACACTAACCCCCTCGCTTCCTTCCCCCGCCGCCTCGCTCCGAGCATAACCACACAACCTGACATCCCCCCCCCCCCCCCCCGTGTGACAGGGGCGAGATAAGAAACGTGACCTTTTCCAGAGCACGGGCGCCACCAGCAAACATCCACAGATTATGTACGGGGGGGGGGGGGGGGGGCAATGAAAGATGGAGGAGGAGGAGAAGAAGATGGAGGAGGAGGAGATGAAGATAGAGGAGAAGATGGAGGAGGGAGAGGAGAATAAGAAGGACGAGAGGAAGAAGGAGAAGGAGGAAGCGAAGAAGGAGAAGAAGATGAAGGCGGAGGAGAAGATGAAGATGGAGGAGGAAGAGGAGAAGAAGAAGAAGGACGAGAGGAAGAAGAAGGAGAAGAAGGAGGAAGCGAAGGAGAAGAGGAAGAAGAAATAAGAAGATGATGACTGTGGAGGAGGAGAAGACAGAGGAGAAGATGGAGGAGGAAGAGGAGGAAAAGAAGAGGAAGAAGACGAAAGAAGACGAAGGAGGAAACAAAGGAGGAGAAGAGGCAGAAGAAGAAGAAGAAGCGTCCCTGTCCAATGGGAGGAGCCTAATGCAGCGTTTCATGAAGACATTGAATGCATCATCAGGTTCATTTAATTAATTCTATACGAAGCGCAAAACTCCTAGATGTGATATTTACTGACGCGTCCGGAGGGAAGTCTGGATGTCTGAGCCCGTCGTTAACATCTATTATACGTACGTCTAAAACACCGATCCATTATGACACCCCCCCCCCCCCGGGGACCACGGCACTAAACTCCAGCATCGGATCCCAAACCGCTCCGGCTGGACGGCGCTCCTTCATCGCCTCCACTTTACAGCGCGCCTCCTGCTCCTGCTGACAGAGCGTCAGAAGTAATAGCCCGTCCATTCGTTCTTAATTAAAAGGCTTCTCGTTGCATTACCTCCTCGAGGTGGAGGAGGAGGAGGAGGAGGAGGAGGAGGAGGAGGAGGAGGAGGGGAAGCGGACGCTTGTTTTTTCTGCTCTAATCACTTTCTCAGGTGCCCTGAGCGCCACGCCACCCTTTTCGTTTGAGTTTTTTGCTTCTGAATTGTTGGGAGACGGTTCACAGCCCGGGGGCCGGCGTCTGAGGGGAGTGCGTTGACCTTCTTGTGCTCTCCACATGAAGCTGTTGACTCTCCTGGTCTCTATTTAAAGACACGCTCCCCTGAGCTGCAACACCCTCGGGTCCCATCACAGCAACGCGTGGAACCGTAAAGCTGCATTAAGATATTCAGTTTCACTTTATTTAGTTTTATATATATAATATCTTCTTCCTGGATGCATCTTGACCTCACTGTGCAACTGTCTCTCAAGGGGGCGTGGCCTAGCTCACTGAGGGGGGTTCTGCTGACTTACACGAGACGACAACACACCGTGAACATGACGAGATGATTGCATCACCCTCCGTATCTGTTGACAGAGCTCTTTAGGTTAAAAAAAGAAGAAAAAACAGGAAGTGACATCACAGCACTTACCAGGCGCTCGGACATGGGCGTCTTGTCGCTGGCGGGCAGGTGCTGCTCCAGGGCCAGGACGATGCAGTTGGCGATAATTGTGGCGAGGATCATGTACTCAAATGGAGTGAGAGAAGAAAAGTTAAGGAGCAGTGGTGGCGAAAGAGAGAGAGAGAAAATAGAAAGATAGATATAGAGATATATAGATCTAGGGGGGGGAGAGAGAGAGAGAGGGAGAAAATAGATAGAGGGAGAAATAGATATATAGAGACAGAAAGATAGATAGATAAATAGAGGTATAATACAGATATATATATATATATATAGAGAGAGAATATGGATAGAGAGATGATAGATTGATGTAGAGGGATAGATAGATGGATATAGAGAGATATATATATATAGAGAGAGAGAGATAGAATATGGATAGAGAGAGAGATGATAGATTGATGTAGAGGGATAGATAGATGGATATATAGAGAGATACATAGATAGAGAAAATAGATAGATAAATATAGAGATATATAGATCTGGGGGGGCGAGAGAGAGAGGGAGAAAGAGAGGGATAAGATAGATAGAGAAGGAGAAATAGATATATAGAGATAGAAAGATAGATAGATATAATATAGATATATAGAGAGATATAGAGAGAGAAAGAGAGAATATGGATAGATAGAGAGAGATAAGATTGATGTAGAGAGAAACATAGATAGAGAAAGAGCGAGAGAGAGAGAAAGTTGCATTCACTTCATTTCACAGCTGAATCATGAATTATACATTTTTCTGACGGGGGGTTTAAAGACCTTCTTCTCAAACCGGATAAATGACTTTCAAGAGTTCAACTCGTGAACGTCGTGAACCCAACTCAGTCTTAGTGACACAAGGGGCGTCTGACATTAAAGTGTACAGAAAAGCAAATGATCCTGCATGTTGCCGTGTATGAAAATGGACGTAAACTAAAGAAGACGTACATATTCTGTCCAGGAAAGCGTAAACCTCCATCAGGCCGCGGTTGAAGGCTTTTCCTGAGAGGAGGCGTCCTCTACATGCGCCCGTGATCTTTCCAGACGGTTGACCATTTCCAACCATTTTTCAATGGTCGCCTCATTCTGCAATCCATGTCCCACTGGGTCAACAAACCGCGGGGTCAGCGGTCGACTGAGAGCATAGATGAGTCGCGGAGGGAGCTCACGACCATTATAGTTCAAGATGTAGCATTAGTCGCCAGCAGACGGCGTGATTATGCAACCACAAGACCGCAGTTTCAAGAGGAAATGGTTACAATGGCTACTTTTTGAGTTTGCGGTGGGTTTTATGTTTAAAAGAAATTCAGTTTAGTCCTGTGGAATAACAGGGAGGTTGAGCTGGTATCAGCCACGCATGAATTAAAGCCATTTTTATTGTATTAACAAGTCATTTTAACGATAATCTGACTTCCCTCGTTAATTAATGTGGATATATGCGTCAAACAATATTAATAACTTTAAATATTACTTCCTGTTGTCAATACTTTAATCGCATTAACTGCTTTCAAGCCCTAGAAAAATGTATAATCAAATTGTGCTTTTTTTGTTTCATACACATTTAAAAAATAGATAATTGTTACTTTAGTGTTCAGGCCAAATCAAACGTTTTAAAACATTTCTTGTTTTAAATGGAAAGCGCGGTTGATGGCTATCATTTGGGGTTTTTTTTCCGATACCAAACCGGTACTGTTAAAAAGATACCGGTGGCTAAACAGAACCGATACTTGAAAAAAAGGGGAAAAAGCACAAAACGAAGATGAACAATGTCGACATTAAAAACCTCCTCGGCCATATTCCCTGTAAAAGCCGTTATAATGACCGCACTGACAACAAAATGATACCAGACTGTCACGCTAGCTTGTAGCTTGTAGCTCGCGCTAGCTTGTAGCTCGTAGCTAGCGCTAGCTTGAACATGTTATATTGCTTACTATATTATTTGTTGGCCTGCTTTTATGAATACAAGACTAGCAGTCAACGTTACGGTACTAAAGTGAGTTCCGGCTGCTCTTGTCATCACCGTCTCCCCGTCGCGCCCAGCCTGACGTTGGTGTGCTCCGCAGGCCTCACGCAGTCAAACACGGTGCGCGCCTCCGCTTTCAAAGTGAAGTGAGAGGCTGTGTCAACCTGCTGACAGGGCGGAGTCGCAAGAGAAGTTCAAAATAATTGTTTTTTTCAGGTTCAATCGGCTCAGGCACCGAAATGTGCGTTGCGTTTCGGTCCGGTTCGTATAGAAAACCCAACCCAACCCGTGTCACTGGAGAGATGTAACCTGACGACAAGATGTCGACACTATCTGGAAATAGATTAATAATGTCCACTGGCAGAAATCTTACTCCTAACTATAAGAGGGAGAATATACTTTTTGAATATAAGGGGTGATCATAACTCGCTGAAGAATAATTTATTTGTATTCGCAGAGTTGAAAGAGTTGAGCATGGGCGACTTCAGCACCATGGAGAGGGACTATGAGGGACTATGAGGGACAATGGAGAGGGGCCATGGGGGACCACGAGGGACCATGGAGAGGGACTATGGAGAGGGGCTGCTAACGAAGACCAAGTCTTCTCTCCAAGAGCCGCACGAGGAGCGGCGGTCAGGTTGCGTGCGCACGCGGCCACACCACCGACCACCCCGCTGCCCTTTTACGCACGCGGCTCATGAACTGACAGCTGACATTCTGACAAAATACAACAACTTATCGGTCGATGCAGACAACTTGGTTCTGAACCGAGCTGGGAATATACAACCACAACAACAACAACAACAACAAGAACAACAACAACAACAAAGGTAACACAACAGGCGGATGTGGAGTCTTTTCACGCGCCGCACCGACCATGTTGAACACAGACGAGGAGCGACAGGTGCAGAAAGACACTAGGAGCTCCACAGTGTGTGTGTGTGTGTGTGGGGAGGGGGGGGGGGACACACACACACACACACACACATACACTCTCTCATTCAACGTCATCCACACCAGCACCTAAACGCACCGCGGCTTGACACGCAGGCCCGTGCGAGGAGTGGTGTGTTCCTGCTTTTCAACCATATGTGTGTGTGTTTGTGTATTACGTGTGTGTGTGTGGTTGCCAAGCAAGGACCGGGAGGTTGGGGGCTACAGATGCACCTGCTGCTGCGCGCGCGGCGCTACAGGCTCGGGAAGGATATGGCCACTCGGTGATCCGCTTCGCGTACTTCCTGATCAGGTTGTCCTCTCGGAAGATGAAGAGGGCGCGGTTGACCGTGAGGCAGTTCTGTTTGACCGGGTTCGGGTTGTAGATGGCCATTGTCCGGGCTCTCTGGGCCATCGACTGCTTGTACACCCTCTGGCCACCCGGAGCGCCACCACCGCGGGCTCCCCCTCTGCCGCCGCCCGGTCCGCCTCTCCCTCCTCCGCCGCCGCCCGCGCCTCCTCCTCCTCCTCCATAGCGGGTGGGTAGATCGTCTGCGAAGCGGGCCATTCTGGAAACGCACAGATCCAAAAGGGTAAATCCAAACGGGTGTCAGTGGAAATGGAGGAGAGGAGACGCCGCATCACAACAAACACACTTCATCCAAAGCCGCGACGCCGTGAGCGCGCACAGAGAAGCGCCGCGTTTTGGGGTGAGGATGAAGAAAAAACACCCACGGGTGGCCTCATAGAAAACCATGTTCCCGTGATCCTCTCCGTTCATTCATCTTCAGACAATTATGACACTGGAAGAAGAAGAAAAAAAGAAAGTTGAAGGCGTTAAAAGCACTTCGGCTGGACAGTAATTCACTCCGCGCAGGCTGTTGCGTCCACAGCTGTGAGTGGAGAGAGAAGAAGAAGAAGTTTAAAATTAAAAATCACGGTGAAATCAGAACAGATCGCCCCGTCTGTGTCCAGCATCCTGACAGCATCGTGCCCGCATCCACACAAACACCAGTTGAAACGTTCAGGGCGTCAGTTAAAACGAGCTTCAGGGAACACCTGGGGGCGTCCTCCGGTTCCCTTCTTCTTTTTCTTCTTCTTCTTTTTCTTCTTCTTCGTTGTTTTTTTTATTGCAGCTGAGAGAAATAAGAAGGCGAGCCAATCCAAGTTGAGTCCTGATAAGTGTGTGTGCTCGCTCGCTGTGTGGGGGCTGAGGGGCTATGGAGCAAGTCCCTCAGTAGAATAAGGAAGAGCGCACGTGACCAAAACGGGCCAATCGGTGACTGGAGCGCACAGACGCGCTGCCCGTCCGTTGAGAGCGCGCGCGCACGAACTAATGGAGTTCACGAAACATGACGTGTGTGTGTGTGTGTGTGTGTGTGTTATTAATCCATCTTTTCTCTTGACGTCCACAAGGAAAAACACGCTGTACATACAGAAGGTAGCAGAATAATAATAAAGATGCAAAATATTAATAATCATAATCATAATTCTAGTGAGTGACCACATTCCTGCAGGAATGAGATTGTTTTTCTCTCAGTGGATGAAAATTGAAATGACACTTTATGTTTGTAAATAATGTTTTCACACTGTCAAAATACATAAGTTATAAACCAGTGAGAATATAAACCATGTAGCCACATTGTCATTTATATAAATGGACCTAAAGCATTTTTATTATACCAAAAAAAGGTAAACATTTAGTAACTACGAGACGACTACATATTCGGGGTCAGTTATTAGTTAGCTATAGTAGTTATAGTAGCTATAGTAGTTATAGTAGCTATAGTAGTTATAGTAGCTAACTATAATAGCTAGCTATAGTTGCAAAAGAAGCTCCACACAAAGCCGTGCATATGAGAATGGTGACAAACACTCCTCCCATATATATATATATATATATATATATATATATATATATATATAAACTATATTAATGATAAACTATATTTAGCTATATATAAATAAATACATATATTTATATATATATATATGTATATATATAAATATATATATTTAAATATAAATGTTTATATACTTAAATATACTTAAATATAAATGCATATATATATAAATATATTCACATATATATATATAGTTAAACATATAAATATAATTATGTAGCTATATGTATATATTTATATATATATAAATGTATATGTATAAATATATTTGTATATATATAGTCATATATGTAAATATTTTGTAATATTTATATAGTTCTATATATATATTTATACATATATACATATTTATATATATACATATATGTGTATATATGTATATCTTCTGGGCCAACAAATAGTAAATAGGGGTTTATAGTTATGACCTTTGTGCCGTGGGACTGTTTATGTATTTTTGTAATGGGCCGTTGAGACGAACGTTAACTACCACTGGGAACGTTCAGCGGGGATGATGGTTATGCTTTTCACATTAGACTGAGAAAAGGGATTCGAAGGCACTTCGATCTAAAGCTGGTTTTGGTTTTCCATTTCCTGTCTTTTCATTTCCAAGAGTGTCAATATGTTGGATTAAGATAATATAACATCTTTAGTCTTTAGCCGTTGGATCAAATATGTCCAAAAGTATACATGTACACCTATTACACCACTAACGTAAAGGTACATGGAAGGTAGGTAAGCAGTGGTGTCCACATACTTTTGCCCAATTTGGGATTAAACCACATGTTGCCATTCATTGTGGTGACTCACAACATGTGACCCGCCTTTAAAACCTTTATTTTAATTCATTTGTTCCACACACTGCTGGTTGGTGACTTCATCTCATGCACAGTTGTGTCGTTTCTGTTCTTATGGAAATAAATTAGGGCTGTCAGCGTTAACGCGTTAACTATGCGATTAATTTGGCCGCGTTAACGCACAAAAATATTTTAACGCAATTAACGCAACTGTTTACTTCCGGTGTTCGTTGAAGTTTTTACACTCAAACCGAGTGTCAAACCGCGGCAGTACGGTTTAACACTGTTTCCGTTTTTAAAACAATTATTTTTCCGCGAAAATAAGGATCATAAATCAGTTTAACTCGTGGATGAATCAGTCGGGTTTCCTCCTGCTCCTCCTTCCTCCCGTCTCCCCCTCTGACACACAGAGGAACGGAGGGCGACGTGTCGGGTGACGCGGCGCGGAAAGAACTCGTCACACGAAACCTTCAACGTGATTGGTCAATCCGTTTGTCTGTCAACATTTTGGGGAAAAAACAACCAATGAACACTCAGTAAATCACAAAGGACCTCCCACCTCACGGGTGAGGCTCTATAGCAGCCTGTCAGTCAGAGAGCAGAGAACACGGCGCGAGGACAATGAGCCTCATTGAATAGAGCTGAGATTGTTCTGGAATGTTTGATGTATAACACGTGGGTATGTGTCATATGCAAACGCCTTTAAAAGGTGAATTTTTTTGTTGTCGTAAAATGTATAAAATGCCCCCAGCCTCCAGAGGGTTAACGTGACATATGTGAATGTCAGTCAGTTACCAAGGCCACTGGTTCTGCTGTTGTTCATGTTAAAGATGACAGGACCAATGGGGTCTCAATATACTTCTTTTTTTACTAATCTGATGTTTCACTGAAGAAACAATTTATCATCCACAATATAAAATACCTCGCTGGCACTTTATAGGTAGGAACCTCTTTGAAAACACAGCTCTGTGTGAAGTTTGGTCTTTAAAAATAATGAACTTTTAACTTTTAACTTTTAATTGCGATTAATCGCAATTTCAAAATGTGCGATTAATTAGTTAATTTTTTTAATCGATTGACAGCCCTAAAATAAATACATCTAAATTAGCTGCCACACGATGAACACACATTCTGGAGTCGCCACCTAGTGGTTCAGAAAATGTACTGCTGGAAAAATGTCATTAAAAAAAGTCAATGTAACTAATTGTGTACTGCTGAATAAACTGTTCATGTGGAAATAATAATAATAATAATAATAATTCTAACTATGTTTTTAAATAAACAGTTCATGTGGAAATAATAATAATAAATAATGATAATAA
The DNA here is from genome assembly GCF_029220125.1 of Pseudoliparis swirei. Classification (NCBI taxonomy): domain Eukaryota; kingdom Metazoa; phylum Chordata; class Actinopteri; order Perciformes; family Liparidae; genus Pseudoliparis; species Pseudoliparis swirei. The sequence continues at coordinate 3,297,439 of NC_079402.1, read as the reverse complement.
TAATAATTTTTCCTTTGTCTTTGAATAAACTGTTTAAGTGCAAATAATAATAATAAATAATAATTATTATTATTATTATTGATTCGTTTTTTACTAAAATGTTGATGTGGAAATAATCATAATAATAATAATCATAATAATAATAATAATAATAATAATAAACCTTCCTTTGTCATTGTCAACAAATGTAATGTGAAATGTGTTTGGGCATCCTGTGACTCACTGCGCGCCGCTCAGCGCGTCGTGCTTCCCGACGAGGCGCCGCAGACCGTCCCGCCTCCCGGCTCTGCTCAGCCCGTCCAGGCGGAGCACCGAGTCGTACTTCTGCTGCACGGCGTCGGTGTCGAGTCTCCACGACGGGCCCTCCTCCGGGTCTCCGGCGTCCCCGACAAACCCCGCCCCCTCCTCCTCCTCCTCTTCCTCTTCCTCCTCCACGTGCATCTCAAGCGGCCGGCCTCTCTGGCCAGGTGATGGAGTCCAGGTGTCCTCGTATTCCGCCCCCAGAGAAAGCCTCCTCCATGAGCCCAGGGTGGCTGCACGTACCGCTGGTGACGGGTTGAAAAGGATGAATACGAAAAATGCAGAGGACTGAGCACCTCTCTCCTCTAGGATACACTGAGCACCTCTCTCCTCTAGGATACACTGAGCACCTCTCTCCTCTAGGATACACTGAGCACCTATCTCCTCTAGGATACACTGAGCACCTCTCTCCTCTAGGATACACTGAGCACCTCTCTCCTCTAGGATACACTGAGCACCTCTCTCCTCAAGGATACACTGAGCACCTCTCTCCTCTAGGATACACTGAGCACCTCTCTCCTCTAGGATACACTGAGCACCTATCTCCTCTAGGATACACTGAGCTCCTCTCTCCTCAAGGATACACTGAGCTCCTCTCTCCTCTAGGATACACTGAGCACCTTTCTCCTCTTCTCTCTCTCCTTATGGATGAATTCTCATCTCTCCATCACACATTATTAACTCTGCTTCCTCCCTGGAGTCTTTGTGCCTTCTCGCCTCATCGGGTCCACTGGACCTGGCTGGGTCTGAAGCCGGTCCTGGCTCCTAGATCCTGGCTCCTGGCTTCTTGCCTCATTAGTCCGGCCTCTTTCGCCTCCTGCCTCCTGCCTCCTGCCTCAAGGGTCTGCTCTCATTGCTCCGGCCTCTTTCGCGTTATGCCTCCTGCCCTTGTGGCCCCCCTCCTGCCTCCTGCCTCCTGCCTCCTGCCTCCTGCCTCCTGCTTCAAGGGTCTGGCCTCATTGGTCCGGCCTCTTTTGCGATATGCCTCCTGCCTCCGTGGCCCCGCCTCCTGCCTCTGTGGCCCCGCCTCCTGCCTCTATGTGAGGTTCTGGGACGACAGATTGTAAAGCCCTATGAGGATTTTTTTAAATTTTTTAACTGAATTGAATTAAACTCAACAAACAAACCTGAATCTCAGAGATTAACTCACGTATTTGGGGGAAAACATATTGATGGAGGCTGCTTTTCTTCTTTTTCTGGTTTAACTGAGATTTAATCTTAAACTCTTAAACGGTAACGATAACTTCAGTCACGATGTCTGCTCTCAGAGGCTGTGCACTCATGTCTACGTTGCCATAATCTCTCTTGATAATCAACATTCATTTCACACAATGATTAGAATCTGTCACACAGTGATAACGTCAAAAGTTAAGATACAAATATGTTCGATCTAAAAAAGAAAAAGTAACATCACTCTGATTTATAGAAACTTATTTATTTATTTTCCTCAATCAACTCGTTAACCCTCGAGACTTGTCTCATGGTCCTGGTAACTCAGGATTTAACGCTTATCGGTCCCATAAAGATCTGCAATAAGAACCCGACGTACCATAAACCACCGTGGACCTCCGCTCGGCCCATCTGGAGCTGTGAGGAAGACTTCTCTTCATCCCTCCAGGATTTACTGCAATAAATCCCAAAGTGCTGGAATGAAGCAGCTCTCTGACCCTCAGCGTCCGTGCGGTGCCGGTCTGGAGGCATCGGGCCGGCGGCACCGACAAACACACAACTGGGAAAAAAACGTGGAATGCGGAAAGGCCGCTTCCTGCCGGGCCGGCCGAGGCCCTCGTTATCGGGCCGACCGGCTCCACACGCTCCACCAGAAATAGACTCCCGATTCAATTATCGGCTCTGTGTGTTTTCAGGAAGGGAGCAATCATGGAGGCAGCTCACGGGGCCCAACAAGGGCCCCACGGCTCAGCGACACTCACCTCCTGCTGGAGGGGCTCTCTTTCCTTTTCTCTTTCTTTCCTTCTCTCTTTCTTTTTCTCTTTCTTTCTTTCTCTCTTTCTTTGACGTTGTGATGCTACAGGCGACATTTCTGGATCGGGCTCCTCTGGGTCTCAGGTGTTCTCCAGCTGACGACGTTCAGGTGCAGAGGTGAGACGGACCTGGAGCGACTGGGACTGCAGGAATGTGAACGTTTCTATTTTAAGACACTTTCTTCCTCAGCTTCCATTGTACCTTTTTATAGCTTCTATTGTACCTTTTTACAGCTTCTAATGTACCTCTTTATAGCTTCCATTGTACCTCTTTATAGGTTCTATTGTACCTTATTACAGCTTCCATTGTACCTCTTTACAGCTTCTAGTGTACCTTAAAGCTTCTATTGTACCTCATTACAGCTTCTATTGTCCCTTTTTACAGCTTCTATTGTACCTTTTTACAGCTTCCATTGTACCTCTTTAGTCTCTATTGTACCTTTTTACTTGTTTTTTTTACAGTCGATAGTTATTTCTTGTCTTTGTAATCAGTAAAACCGGCGACGCCCCGTGGACTCTTCATAATAAAAACTGTCCGGTCGAGACGAACATCAAACCCAAACCAGCTGGACTGCTAGACACTAGAATTTAGTCATAATTAAATGTATGACCAAACACTTTAAAGCACCGTCATGCCAGCAGCTGAGCTGTTCACAGAAGAAGATCTTTCAGTCGAGCGTTTGTCGTCGAGATTTGGAGCTCCATAAAGCTAAAAATAAACAACTCAGAAAAAGCTCTTGAACTCTCGACCTCCCATTGGACGACGCCGGGTTCAAATTGCGTAACACATTTTTTGGGCAACATGGCAGCAAACCGGCTGGCACGGCAAAAACAACAGAAAGAAACTGTAACAAGTAACGCGTATCAGAATAAATGCATTAGTAGTAAATTTATTGAAAAAGATACAACCAATTAGATGGATGGTTCACGGTCATGAAATATGTAACAGAACGTTATGGATTGCATCTTTTCTAATTTTTTTTTTAAAAATCATTTATACCTTTCAAGACTTTTTTTTCACAACAGTCACTGCTTTTACTAACATTTAAAAAAGATCGCTTGGCTTCTGTCGGCAAAAAAATAAGAATCGTGAAACAAAACAAAAAATATATATATATATATAAACCCAACTACAGTAAACGACGCTTAGAAAAAGTGGAGTTAAAATGAAACATAAAAAAAAAAAAAGTCAAACGTTCTCTTATCTTACAAACTATGTTCACTTGAAAAACTGTCAGCACCATTTACTCATTTTTAAACTCTATTTCAGTTTAATCAAATCCTTCCACCTCGGTGGCAACATGCGTATTAATAAAACCAATTTATTCAGACTAGAAAAGCCTCATTTTGGAGGAATGGTACAGCATCGTTCTCTCAGACAGACGATCTCGACTCGCTTGGAGGAGCAAATAAAAAAGGAAAAACAATCCAAATTTTTTTCTCCAGATCTTTAGGTAATTCATCAATTCATAATCGACTCTGTTGGCAAAGAGGAAGTGACAAAGGTCAATATTTATATCGGCTAGTCTCGCCGGAAAGGTTCAAAGGTCAAAGTCACTTAAACCCGGCCGAACGGCGAGGTTACGAGACCCTCATCATCATCATCCCGGCCCCCAAAAGTTCCAGAATCACGAGTCGATAAGAAAAAGAAAAGCCTTGTAACAATTTCAAGCCATCATCATCATCATCTTAAAAAAAAAAAGAACAGAAAAAGCACAGTCCTCCTTCCCGTAAGGTAACGCATGACATTATATGCATGACGTGTTGCTGCCCCCTGCTGGTGAGCAGTGAGAAGTTCTTCCAGGATTGGATTGTGCGTCCGGTTCCGCGGTTTGGAGCGGAGGCGGAGCTACAGTACGAGTTCGTCGGGAAAGGTTCTGTGTGTCCGTGAGCTCCGGGTGTGGGGAGGGTTTCTATTGTTCCGTGTTCTTTAGGACGGGCTGGAGGGCCCGTTGGACGAGCTGGGCTGCTGCCGGGCCTCCGGCGTGCTGTCCGCCATCGCCGCCGCCGAGTACTTGCACTTGGACGAGCCGCAGTGGCAGCTGAACAGCTTGCTCTTGACTTCCCAGAAGTGGTCGCCGTAATTAAATCTGAGAGAGAGATGAATTAATTATGACTGAAAAGTAGAGGAATTTAATCCAATGCCGACTCAGTGGGGTAAGAGGGCCGTCCTGCAACCGCAGGGTTGTGGGTTCGATCCCCGCTCTCCCCATTAGTTGCAAGTCGAAGTGTCCTTGAGCAAGGCACTGAACCCCCAGTTGCTTCCCGGGCGCTTCACCGCAGCCCACTGCTCCTTAATAACTAAGGATGGGTTAAATGCAGAGAACTAATTTCCCCTTGGGGATTAATAAAAGTGTATATTCTTATTCTTAAATCATACTTGGGGGTTTACAGGACTTTAAACCAAATTTCCATGACCAAACTTTATTTTTAAATCTCGACGTACACATGAAAAAGTGTTGAAATGTTGTATTTAAACTAATAATGACAATTCCAAAGCATACAGTATATAAAATTAAATCAGTGGTTCTCAAATGGGGGCATGTGAGAAATGAGCATCTATTAAAAAAGCCTTTGAAAATAGTTATTTAATAAATATTCAATACAATATAAGTGTATATATATATATATATAAAAGTGTATGTATGTATATATATATATATATATATATATATATACACACATATACATTTTTTTTTTTTAAATGGATATTTCCAGGCCTGGAAAAGTCCTGGGAGAAAAAAGTTTTTGGGATTTATATATACACATATATATAAAACAGTATATATATATATATATATATATATATAAAGTTATATATATAAAGTTATATATATATAAATAAAAACAGACCTGGAAATAACCATTTAAAAACAAATTCCAGGACTTCTCCAGGTTTCCCATGACCGTGCACCCCCTGAACACAACGTCTTGAAGCGTTACCCGAGCTCCTCTCCGGCTTTGATGTTGTCGCTGGCGAAGAAGGCGATGTGCGGGAAGCGGATGTCCTGGTGCTTCGTGAACACGCGGCAGGCGAACAGGTTGGGCTCGCACATGTGGTTGAGGAAGCGGCTGATGTTGCCATAGAAACGGGCGTCGATGCAGTAGAGGTCCTGTGGCTGGGAGGGGAGGTGAATGAGCGAGAGAGCAGAGGAGGAGGAGAAGGCTGCGGGGGGGGGGGGGGGGGGTACCTTGTCGTCCAGGCTGAACAGGTACGTGTCGTTCTGCCTCAGCTCGGCTTCGGCCTCAGAGATGATCTCACCCACGTACCTGGAGAGAGAGGAGTCAGGGGCTGGAGGGACCGCTGATGCAACACACACAAACACACACACACACACACACACACACACAAACACACTTCTTCAAGGTCGTATTAGCGTAGAGACGTTACTGAGATAGAGCTTCAAAGATTAGAAAATAAACTGTTCAAGCGTTTGTTTTTCATGTGCTTTGACAATGTTGATCTCTCTCTCTCTCTCTCATCCCCTTCTCTCTTCCTTCCCCTCCTCTCTCTCCCTTTCCCTTCCCTCTCCCCCTTCCCTCTTCTCCTCTCTTACTCCCTTCCCTCTCCCCCTCTCTCCCTCTCTTGATGGCCCACCGGTCCTGTGCTTGTGGACTTACTCGCACACAAAGGTCCCCTGTGGGATGTCTTGTACGGCGCGGACCCCCCAGCCCTTCTTCCTGGTCCTGAACACCTGCAGCCGGGTCCTGGAACACAGTCAGAGTTACGAGGACTCGGCAGACGGAGCGCCGACCTTCCTCTGGGCGGAGGTCACGTGTGAATACCTGATTCCGTTCTGCACCACGCGGTTCTTGCAGGTCCTCCAACAGGAGCAGGCGTGGTTGCACTCGAAGATGAGGGGCGGCTCCTCGCGGCAGAACTCGGGGAGCAGACAACCTCTCTGAAGACGCACAACCAAAGACACACACACACCCATCACGGTCTACACACACACCCATCACGGTCTACACACACATCCATCACGGTCTACACACACACACCCATCACGGTCTACACACACATCCATCACGGTCTACACACACACATCCATCACGGTCTACACACACACACATCCATCACGGTCTACACACACATCCATCACGGTCTACACACACATCCATCACAGTCTACACACACATCCATCACGGTCTACACACACATCCATCACGGTCTACACACACATCCATCACGGTCTACACACACATCCATCACGGTCTACACACACATCCATCACGGTCTACACACACATCCATCACGGTCTACACACACACATACATCACGGTCTACACACACATCCATCACGGTCTACACACACACATCCATCACGGTCTACACACACATCCATCACGGTCTACACACACATCCATCACGGTCTACACACACACATTCATCACGGTCTACACACACATCCATCACGGTCTACACACACATCCATCACGGTCTACACACACATCCATCACGGTCTACACACACATCCATCACGGTCTACACACACATCCATCACGGTCTACACACATCCATCACGGTCTACACACATCCATCACAGTCTACACACATCCATCACGGTCTACACACATCCATCACGGTCTACACACACATCCATCACGGTCTACACACACATCCATCACGGTCTACACACACATCCATCACGGTCTACACACATCCATCACGGTCTACACACACATCCATCACGGTCTACACACACATCCATCACGGTCTACACACACACATCCATCACGGTCTACACACACATCCATCACGGTCTACACACACATCCATCATGGTCTATACACACATCCATCACGGTCTACACACACATCCATCACGGTCTACACACACATCCATCACGGTCTACACACACATCCATCACGGTCTACACACACATCCATCACGGTCTACACACACACATCCATCACGGTCTACACACACATCCATCACGGTCTACACACACATCCATCACGGTCTACACACACTGCTCACACACCGTCTCGTGGTTTGGGATGTCTCTATGCACACGACCGGTCAGAAGTTTGGGGTCACTCAGACAGTTTGGTGTTTTCCATGAACAATCACACTTTTATTTATCAAATAAATTGTAAAATGAATATAAAATATAGTCAAGACATTGAGGGGGTTATAAATAATGATTTGTATTGTAAATATTAATGTAGTTCTTCTTGTGGCTCAAAGGAAGGCCAGTTTTATAGCTTCTCTCAGCAGCATAACTGTTTTCAGCTGCGCTCACATAAAAAGGGTTTTCAAGGGTTTTCTACCCCTCCGTTAGTCTTCTAAGGTGATAACACAATGTACCATTAGAACACTGGAGATGGGCCTCTACACACCTCTGTAGAGACTTCATTAACCACCAGAGAATAGTCATGGACCACATTAACTATGTAGAGAGAGTATTTATGATTCATTATAATGATATCTTCATTGATAAAAACAATGCTTTGAAGAATAAGGATATTTCTAAGTGACCCCAAACTTTTGAACGGTCGTGTACGTCTTCATAAAATGTGACGCTAAAGATGCTTAGGGTAGTGTACCTTCTTATCCATCAAAAGAAGACTGCTGTGTGTGTGTGTGTGGTGTGTGTGTGTGTGTGTGTGCGCCCTCACCTTGTCGTACCAGCAGCGCAGACTGAGTTGCCCACACATGCAGATGCTGCTGCAGCAGTCCTCCTTACAGACGCAGTACTGAGGGGTCAAGCAGAGACGTGGAGGTCAGACCGTGTCTCTCCCTGGAGGCCGGCGCCCGGAGGCTCGCCGCTCACCTGCAGGTGCGTGATGTTGCGGTCGATGTTCATGGGGGAGGTGACGCAGTTCTCGGGGATGTACTTGTAGTCGTCGGGGTGAGGCTCGCCGTCGACGGAGTTGACGCAGGGAAGAGGAACCCGCTCCTGGCCCAGAGCCACGTCGCTGTGAGCGGAGAGAGCGCGCGTTGGTTAGGGTCCGTTCACACCTGGACCTGTACCCCCCCCCCCCCCCCAGAGTATCATTCCCACCTCTGCAGGACTTTCTCCTCCACGCGAGACAGCTTGGCGTCCCTCTCTCGGCCGTTGGCCTGCAGCGCCGCCCACGCCTTGGAGTTGTGGCTGCAGCAGTCCGGAGGCGTCTCGCCCTCGCGGTTCTTTAGGAACACGTCGGCTCCCCGAGTCAGGAAAAGCCTGAGGGGGGGGGGGGGGGACGACCCACATGCTTATCAACAACAACAATGGAAATACACCAACATTATAATGTTGCCCCTGATGTCACGAGGAGAGGCAGAAACTGCCCCCAGAACTTCCTCTAATAATTATGATCATTTCATAGCGTTTTGTTTTTGTTCTTTGTTGTGTGTGTCCTCTTTATTGCCCATAGATACACAAACAAATCTTTTAAAAAATCATTTAAAATTATAAACAACTAAGAAATAAGTTAGACTTTTGAATAGTTGTTTAAATGTGCCAACAATAATAATAAGAAGAAATAAGAATGAAATTAAATATGATTATCAAATTTATGTTTTCTGAAAACACGAATAATCTAATTATTACCCAATAGTCTTATTACTGCCTAATAGTCTAATTATTGCCATTTTATGACAATTGTTCATATCCTAAAAGCCTTTATAAGTATATTTATTATTTTAACAACAATGTTATTTCACAAGTTTCAAAAAGTGCCCCCAATTTCTTTTTTTCTAAACTCACGTGACGCATTCCAGGCGGTTCTCCCGGGCGGCGATGTGCAGCGGCGAGTCCCCGTGGATGTTGACCGCCTGCAGGTCGCAGCGGGCGGTCAGGAGCAGCTCGGCGATCTCCACGCTGCCGGAGAACGCCGCCCAGTGGAGGCAGATGTTCTCCTCCTGGACGACGGGAAAACACACGCACACCGGCAGTGAAGACGACGTCTTGATGGCCGTGTGAAGCGCGTGTGAAGCATGTGTAGCGTGTGTGAAGCGTGTGTGTAGCGTGTGTGAAGCGCGTGTGAAGCGTGTGTGTAGAGTGTGTGAAGCGTATGTGAAGCGTGTGTGAAGCGCGTGTGAAGCGTGGCTCGGAGTGGACGGGCTCACCTTGTCCCTGATGCTGATGTCGGCTCCTTTGCACAGGAGCAGGTTCACCTGGTCCACGTGTTTGTACTCGGTCGCCCAGATCATGGCGGTCCAACCTCCGTCATCCTTTTTTTGTGTGACAATAAATATCTTTATTTATTATAAAATAAATAAGAAATAAGTTATAATTGTTAATAGTATTTGAAAAGTCAAATTGAATATGATTGTCTGATTTATGTTTTCCTTTTTTTTGTTCGTTAAATGCTTAACTAAATGTATAAACAAATAAATAAACACAAGAATAAATAAATGCTTAAATAAATATATTTACATTATTACATTACATGTCATTTAGCAGACGCTTTTATCCAAAGCGACTTACAATAAGTGCATTTCAACCTAGAGTACAAACTAAGAACAACAAGAATACAGGAAGTAACATTTCCTCAACATAGTCGAACTACAAAAGTACCACAATAAGAGCTATTTAAGTGCCACTGAAGTGCAAATCTGTGTTTTAATCCAGATATAGTCGGAAAAGGTGTGTTTTCAGTCTCCGACGGAAGATGTAGAGACTTTCTGCTGTCCTGATGTCAGTGGGGAGCTCGTTCCACCACTGAGGAGCCAGGACAGCAAACAGTCTGGATGTAGAGTGATTAGCTCGAGGTGCAGGAGTCACAAGTCGATTGGCTGTTGCCGAGCGGAGCCAACGTGCCGGGGTGTACGGTGTGACCATATCCCAGATGTAGACGGGGCCCGATCCGTTCAGAGCACGGTACGCCAGAACCAGTGTTTTGAAGCGGATGCGAGCAGCCACCGGTAACCAGTGGAGAGCGGAGGAGCGGAGTGGTGTGGGTGAATTTCGGGAGACTGAAGACCAGTCGAGCTGCTGCATTCTGGATGAGCTGCAGAGGTCGGATGGCCTTAGCAGGTAGACCAGCCAGGAGGGAGTTGCAGTAGTCAAGGCGTGAAATGACCAGAGCCTGGATCAGAACCTGCGCCGCCTTCTGAGTAAGAAGAGGCCGTATTCTCCTGATGTTGTGCAGCATGTACCTACAGGAATCTGTACCTACATATCATTTGCATATGAGGACACATAAATGTCACGCATAAATAAATGAAGAAATACGTGTGGACACATAAATACAGAAAGGTAGAAATAGATTTATTTAATGATGTCCTGTTTAGGTATAACTTATATTTATATATTTGTGTATTTATTCATTTGTTTATTTGTGTATTTATTTATTTATTCATTTATTTGTTTATTTGTGTATTTATTCATTTGTTTGTTCATTTATGTATTTATTCTTGTATTTATATATTTATTTATGTATTTATTTATACACTTATTTAAGAATTTATTTATTTATTCTTGTATTTATACATTTATTTCTATATTTAATAATGCATTTATTTATTTATACTTAAGACATTTTAAGTCCTCCATAGTCCACGAGCAAAAGCTCGAGACTAAAACTTGAAACCACCGAGAGGATCAAAAACGACGGATTGGAAGAACGTGAACCCACCTGACAGTTGATGTTGATCAGCCCCGTGGACAGGAGGTGCTCCACGATGTTGTAATGGCCGGACTTCGCCGCCAGGTGGAGACACGTGAACCCTTCCACGTCCTGAGAGAATCACATCGTCATCGTCAGATTACTCGCCGCCTACGGAGAGAGAAACTAGACGAGCGGTCACCTTGTGCGTGGCGCTGGCTCCGGCTTTCAGCAGGTACTGGACCGTCTCCATGTGGTTGTTCTCGCACGCCTCCATCAGCGGCGTCCGCTGGTCTTCGTCGCACATGTCCAGGTTCGCTCCCGCCTGAAGAGGAAAGATGTCAGACGGCGGTTAGAGAAGCTTGAAATGGTCCTTAAGCGTCACATAGAGTCACGTAGAAATATCCTTATTCTTCAAAGCACTGTTTTTTTCAATAAAGATCACATTAAATTAATCATAAATACTCTCTCTACATAGTTAATGTGGTAAATGACTATTCTCTGGTGTTTAATGAAGTCTCTACAGAGGTGTGTAGAGGCCCATCTCCAGTGTTCTAATGGTACATTGTATTATCGCCTTAGAAGACTAACAGAGGGGTAGAAAACCCTTGAAAACCCTTTTTATGTGAGCGCAGCTGAAAACAGTTATGCTGCTGAGAAGCTATAAAACTGGCCTTCCTTTGAGCCACAAGAAGAACCACATTAATATTTACAATAAAAATCATCATTTATAACAGTGACTATATTTTATATTCATTTTGAAATTCATTTGATAAATAAAAGTGTGAGTTATTTAATGGAAAACCCCACATTGACCCTTATTCATGAGCGCAGGAGTAGGGAGGACCGTACCTGCACGAGCATGTGGCAGATGTCTTTGTACCCGCCCTCCGCCGCGGCGTGGAGCGGCGTGCGTTTGTTCTGAGAGTCCATCTTGACGTTCGGGTCGATACCGTCCACTGGGAGAAAAAGAGGGACATTTAGCATTAAAAAAACCAAAATGTTTTGATGCGGATGCAGAAAGAGAACAAGAAAAAGAAAGCATAACGAGGTCGACACACCCAGCATGAGCAGGACCTTCTTGAGCTCCCCCTGCTTGGCCGAGAGGTAAAGCTGTTTGGGGTGGAAACGCAGCTTCTTCGGCCTGAAACACGAGGATAACAAATAATAAACACGTGAGGAGGTCGGACATGTTTGTTTTTGTGGTGCTTCTGGATCAATCCCAGAGCAGGGTTCATACACATGGTGACTGATGGATTTCCAGGACTTTAAACCAAATTTTCATGACCAAACATTTGGTGAAATCTGAGTATATAAAAAACTCAAATGAACGAGAGACAATAGTTTGATTGAAAGAATAAATATCGATATAAATGTTTATTCTTTTAATCAAACTGCGTAAATTAACATAAACATAACAACATTTTCATGACTTTTCCAAAACTTCAGACCCCACAATTTTTTTACTGACTTTTCCAAGCCGGGAAATAATACGTTTTTTTTTATTCCATGACTTTTCCAGGTTTTCCATGACCGTATGAACCCTGACAAAGACGGTGGTCTGGTGGGTGGGACGGACTTCTCTGTGTCCAGCGCCACCAGGATGCTCTCCAGAGTCTCCCTGGGTGGTCCCGGGAGGACCGCGGGCGGCGCCGCTGTTGCCGACCCGACCGGCGGCGGCGGCGGCGGGGTCCGAGACGACCCGGGGACGACGGAGGCGTCGAGTCCGTGTCCGGAACCAGCGGACAGCGAGCTGTCGGCCCGGCCGCTGACTTCGGCCCCCGTGGCCAGACGAGAGGAGCTGGAGAAAAGGAGAGAGAGAGAGAGAGAGAGAGAGAGGTCAGGTGAACAGTGCATGACTCTCCTTTGGGACTTGATACTTGATTGCTGCGCTTAAAACTGTTCATACACATGTTGACCAATGGGTGTCCAGGACTTTAAGCCAAATTCCATGTATACATGAAAAAGTGAGAATATGTCGGATTTAAACCAACAATGAGTATTTTTCCATCTGTAGCCACGCATGGTTGAATCTACACTTCCCTGGCACAGTGGGTTAACCCGACCGCTTCCCTAACTACCGTTGCTATGGCCACCGAACTCTTCAGGTAAGGTGTGGTCACTCGTATGAAAGAGCGTGTATTTTGAGCGTCTTCCTTTTAAAAGCATATTAATTATATAAAACTTAATTAATATGACACATTTCCATGACTATTTTTTTCAAGGTCTTTTTCAGGCCTGGAAAAATGAAACATTTTAAAATCGAGGACCTTTCCAGGTTTTCCATGACCGTAGGAACGCTGCAGGAGGCTACTTATTCATATTTTACTCTCTACATCCTCTGATAATCACGCCAGGTGACTTCCCTGCCAATCCGACTCCCCCAGGTGGTACTTTACCTGCCGGTGGTGGTGTCCGCTCGGCCCTCGGGGACCCCGGGCGTGGCCGGCCCGTGCTCGAGCGCGGCCGCCGGCGGCACGGAGGAGGTGGTGTCGGCCTTGGCGACGGTGACCTCCTTGGCCTTGGCGGCCTCCTCTCCACAGTGGGGACAGAAGCTTTGACCCTTCAGCACCGAGGCGCAGGCGCGGTGGAACCGGTGAGAGATGCTGAGGTCCGGCTGGCACTCCATGAAGGTCCCCTGCACCGCGGAGAGAAGACGAGTCAACGGGAGATCTGGTTGCTCTTCACACCTCATTGAGTTATTATTGAGTTTTACATTTGTTTTCCAGTCTTTTTTTATTAACCGTTTACAAACCTCAAAATATTTGTGTAGGCAATCCGCCATTCATGGATATATATAAGTTCTGGAATTCAGCAGTTATTATTATTATTATTATCTTGATCCTCGTGGGTTTGAGTCCCAGGAAACAAAAAAACTAGATTTTGTAGTTTTAATTACACACATATTATATGTATATATTATATATAATTATTATACATAATATATACAATATATATATATATTAAATAAATATTATATACATAATATATATATATTATATAAATATATATAATTTGTATATGAATAAAATATCTCATTATTATATATATATATACACACACATATATATTATATACAGTATATATATTATATTTTTATTTATATGTTGTCTAAATCTTCTTTGTTGTTGTTGTTAGCTGTTTTGCACTTTATTACTATTATTATTATTACTAAATTAAACTTTATGTTGGACAAGAGAGAAACAAACTTTTAGATCTTCTTTGAAGAAGTGACAATTAAGATGAGACTAAATTGCTTCTACTTGGTTTCTTTCATCTTTCCTTCCTGGTTCAGACGCACCTCCTCCACCTCCGTGACGAGAGACGGATTCATTCATTTCACCGTGAAACATCCACAGAGTTTAAACTATTGTGATACATGTTGTGACTCACAGCCCTGCAGAAGAAGCCGCAGCCGGGGCAGCTCTGGTGCTTCGCCATGCCGTTGCGGTGGTCCTCGCACAGAACCAGCAGCTGCACCGAGTTGGCGGGGCGCATCATCTCGTGCTTCAGCACGGCGCCCTGGCAGCGCGTCAGCTGGCCGTCCACGCTCTCCGTGGCCATGCACTTCCTGTCGGCCAGCGTGAGGATCTCTCGGCTCTTGGGCGTCTCCATGCGGCAGCTGCAGAGCGGCAGCTCCTGAGCCTCCTCCAGCACCGACGCCGGAGCGCCTGCGCACAGGAGGCGAGCTCCGGGTTAACTCCGCCCCCAAATCAAACGCTTCTTATTCTTTCGCCCAACAAAGGCAAACTTCTTTCGTTCCAATTCTTCTCGTCTCACCTTTGCTCTCTGAGGGCACCGTGGGCTCCCGGGGCTTGTTGAGGTCGAGGTCGGCGGTCGACGTCGAGGATATCTGCGTGCGCTCCTTCCCATCAGCTACCTGGGCCCGGGCGGGAGCCGGAGGCTCGTCCGCCGCCTCCAGATCTGAGCAGAGCGACGGGGATCAGGACGAGAAACGCTCCGCCGTTTCTTTACCGGGGCGTTCGGGTCACTTTCAATTCAGTGGATTTTGTACGTACGACATCCCTGACCTTTGACCCCCACACCACTCACAAAACGGAGAGAGACGGCGACGCCTCGTGTTGTTGTTTAAAGAGGAGGCGTGGCATGGAAACAGACAAGAAATACCCTGAAATACTGAAATCCATGAGCCGGAGCAACGAGTGAAATATTTAGCTCCCAACCAGTTTTCCGTCTCTTTTTCATGGATTTTAAACTGTGACTTCCATAAGAGTCGTAAAAGTGAAGGTCAGGGACTGTGAGCTCATGGTCTGTATGGACTCGAGGAGTCGGGAATTCTCTAGATTCTCTCGATCTCATGCCGCTCTGGGCTCTCCATCATTAATATCTCTTGGCCGTGTGCGTCACCTTGGGCCTTTATGCTCCTCTTCCGCTTCCTGGACGGCCGGAGCCACGCGGCGTCCCTCTTCATCTTCTTTTTCAACTTCTTCTTCAGGCCGGACTCCGACGAGCTCTGCGGCAGACGAACACGGAGACGACGTGAAACAACCGCCTTCATTTAAAAAGAGACGACGGCGGGAAGCGGCGAGGCCGAGGGGAGACGGCTTACCTGGTCGGACTCTGAGCCGCCCCCCCCCTCTCCGCCCACCTCTTCAGACTCATCGGACTCCGGCTCGTCTCCCACCTGCACGGCCGACAGAGGGCAGAGGTCATCAGCAGAGGTCATCAGCAGAGGTCACATGACACATGACCATCAGAAAGATGCTACATCTCAAAATCTTAAATAAAATACCCGAACAGGTGTTGACTAAACTCCTCCCAGCTGACCATGAGCTCACCTGACAGACGGCACAGTAAAGCACCTGAAGCCTTGAACTATGATGTCATCACCAACTCTCTTAAGACCCAAAATATTCTGTTCGTTATGTAGTGCATGAAAAAAATGTGATGACAGTTGTTGTTCCTCCTCCTCTCCTTGTCTCCTGTGCTCCTCTCTCCTTCCCTTGGTTGGTTGCTTTCTTCTCCTCTCCTTCCCTTGGTTGGTTGCTTTCTTCTCCTCTCCTCTCCTTCCCTTGGTTGGTTGCTTTCTTCTCCTCTCCTTCCCTTGGTTGGTTGCTTTCTTCTCCTCTCCTCTCCTTCCCTTGGTTGGTTGCTTTCTTCTCCTCTCCTTCCCTTGGTTGGTTGCTTTCTTCTCCTCTCCTCTCCTTCCCTTGGTTGGTTGCTTTCTTCTCCTCTCCTTCCCTTGGTTGCCTCCTCCTCCACCTCTTTCTCTTCTCCCCTCTCCTTCCCTTGGTTGCCTTCTTCTCCTCTCTTCTCCTGTCCTCTCCTTGTCTCCTCTGCTCCCCTCTCCTTCCCTTGATTGCTTTCTTCTCCTCCCCTCCCCTCTTCTCTTCTCCCCTCGTCTCCTCCCCTTAGTTCCTCTCCTCTCCTCCCCCCTCGTCTCCTCCCCTTAGTTCCTCTCCTCCCCTTTGTTGCTTTCTTCGCCTCTCCTTCCCTTGGTTGGTTACTTTCTTCTCCTCTCCTCTCCTTCCTTTGGTTGCCTCCTCCTCCACCTCTTTCTCTGCTCAACCTCTCCTTCCCTTGGTTGCCTTCTTCTCCTCTCTTCTCCTGTCCTCTCCTTTGTTCCTCTCCTCTCCTCTCTTCGTCTCCCCTCCCCTTGGTTGCTTTCCTCTCCTATCCTCTCCTCTCGTCTCCCCTCGTCTCCTCCCCTTGGTTGCTTTCTCCTCCTCTCCTCTCCTTGTCTCCTCCTTCTCCATAAACATCCTCCAGGTGTGTTCCTACCTGAGAGGCGGGTTCAGATGCTTCAGAAGTCGCCTTCTGGACGGCGCCGGCCGGTTCTTCCGGCGGCCGCGGTCGCGCCTCCTCCTCAGACACCGCCTCCTCTGACTCCTCCTCTTCCGAGGCGTTGTCCACCTTCTCGCCGTTGACGCTCGGGACGTCTTTGGCCTGCGACACAAGACGGCCGTCACAATCTCGAAGATAAAGAAACTCGGGACCGATGGCTTTGGTTCCGGTTCATCTCATAAATTAAATGTTTATCTCAGGATGACAAGATTCAGGGAGGAGCAGCCGAGTTCACAATGAGAACAACAAAGCCAGCTCATCTATTCCTGTAAATTACGGTCTTCATTTGGACCGAACCGGAGGGAGCAGTGTTCCTGTCGAGTGGGAGTGTGTTTTTAAAATGAGTCAACGCCACATTGAAGGTCTTAGCTTGGTGAGAGAAGGCCGTTTGATAAGGAAAAGAAAAGAAGTGAATATTAACTTTGACATTCTACGAGTTTATTTTGATTATTTATCAGAGAAACGCACCCCTGGAACACGTTTACTTCTCTCCACGTTTGGACTTTTCACGAAAGCTTCGGAACAGAAAAACAGGCTACGTTAAAAAAAATAAAATCAATTAATCGGTCTTTTGTTCCTCGACGAGACGTCAACCCGGAGGCTCGAGGAAGAGATCACTCCAAGGCACCATGAGGAGGATTTGACTCGTTTATAAATAAGCTTTTTCCCCTTCATCGGACGACGCGTCCGCCATTTTCGTGGCTTCCTCTTGGCGCCCGGTCCCTACTTATTAATAGAGGTTGATGAAAACCAGACAAATAACAACAACCAGGCAGCGGGTCACAACTCTGCTCATACAGACACCGGCGAGCTCCCTGATTGGGTGAGAAGTGACGATTGAGGGGGATTCACATGGTCTACACATTGGTAATCGGACTCGTTGTGCCTTCAAAGGGTGTGTGTGTGTGTGTGTGTGTGTGTGTGTGTGTGTGTGGTGCTGACCTGCGGGCTCTTGGCAGGCTTCTGAAGTTCGCTGAACATCTCCAGCATGGTTCTCTGCTTGAGCACTTTGGTTTTCTTCTTGGGAACCAGACTGTACATTCCCATCCTCCTCTTCTTCTTCCGGGACGAAAAGGATCCAGAGTACAGACCTACACACGCACACACACACACACACACACACACACACACACACACACACACACACACACACACACACACACACACACACACACACACACACACGTTTACAAAACAACCGCCAATAGATGATGACGCTCTGATAACTGAACCTGTGATCGGTTCCCGTGGCGTCTGTCTGACCTAGTTGGAGCTTAGACGGCGCCGGAGGAGCCGGTCGAGCTTGAGGAGCCGCAGAAGCCCCCGGGGGCTTCGGAGGACCCTCCGGAGCCGGAGGAGGTGCCAGAGGAGGTGCTGGTGAAGCCGTCTGTGCGGACGCTGGCGTCGTCTCCGGCGGACTCTGAGGTAGATGGTTCTGAGGGGAGGGCGGCGGCGGCGAGGGTTTCTGAGAGTCGGGCGCAACGCCAGTCTCCATCTTCTCCATTTTGGCGCTGTTTGCTTCTCTTAGTTCCCGGTTAAGAAGCTGCAGACAACAA
Source organism: Pseudoliparis swirei (assembly GCF_029220125.1). Taxonomy (NCBI): domain Eukaryota; kingdom Metazoa; phylum Chordata; class Actinopteri; order Perciformes; family Liparidae; genus Pseudoliparis; species Pseudoliparis swirei. The sequence goes on along the minus strand of NC_079402.1, from coordinate 3,279,258 downwards.
CAACAACAACAACAACCAGTTATCAGGATCATCCCGATTTCAACGACATCGCCCAAACAGGAAGCAACGAGAGAGAGGAACGGCCGGTTTGTTTACCTTCTGTGCCGGACTCACGGCGGGTCTGGACATGGTCTTGCGAGCTCTGTGAATGGTGACGAGTGCAGGAGGCGGGGCCGGAGGCGGGGCCGGAGGCGAGGCGGCGCCGTTCTTAGCGTCCGGCGCCTCCCGTCCCGACGCGGTCCCCGTGCCGGGGTCAGTCCTTAGTGCGGCTGAACTCTGCGCGCACCCAGAGGCCGTCGGGGGGGCCTTGGCCGCGCGGCCCCCCGCCGGCGAGCCCAAAGGCAACCAGTTAGTCCTGTGAGGGGAAACCCCCGGAGCCGGCTTGGCCACGGCGCCGCCTTCCTGCTGCGGCGGCGGCGGCTTGGCGAGAATGAACCCGTTGCTCCCGGTGACGGAGCCGTGCGGCGGCTCCACGTCCGACGTGCCGTTTTCATTCGGCGACAGCAGAGTCTTGTTGTTGTTGTTGTTGTTGGCGAGGGCCGCGGAGCCGCGCGTCGGGCTCTTGTGCCGCGCGGCGTCGCGTTCGGCGCCGTTGAGCATCGTCTCCGGCGGCGGCGACGAGGACAGCCTGGCGTCTCCGTCTGTGGAGGAAAACACGACGTAAACAAAGTCGACTTCAAAAGCCGCCGGTGGAGGCCGGACACACACCTGGCTGCTGCTCTCCGGCGCTCGCGGCGTCGACCTCCCCTCTCCTGGTGGACGCCCCCTTATCCACGCTGCCCTTGGCGAGACCAGCGGGCTGAAGACGCGTCAGAGGAAACCAAAACGCAGAGCTCAGGAATCAGGAACCTTCTGCACTCAATCGGTTTCAAAACAATCAATAACTCCAAAAGCCCGGCGTGTCCTTTACATCACATGTCATGACATTACACAGGGTTCTTACACATGTTGACCAGTGGATTTCCAGGACTTTAAACCAATTTTCCATGACCAAACTGAAATCTCGGTATAAACATGACAAATGTAGAACATGATGCGTATCGAGAGCGTACGCCGGCTTATATTTTGAGCGTCTTTCTTTAAAAAAACATATTCATTATTTCAAACTCTGCGTAAATGAACACGTGATTATAACAAATTTCCATGACTTTTCCAAAACTTTTATGATTTACGGTTTTTCCATGAGTTTTCCAGGCCTGGAAACGACCATTTTAAAATTCCATGACTTTTCCAGGTTTTCCTTGACCGTACGAACCCTGATCACACGTCATTTAGCAGACGCTTTATTGTAAGTCGCTTTTATCCAAAGCGACTTACAATAAGTGCATTCAACCTAGAGTACAAACTAAGAACAACAAGAATACAGAAAGTAACATTTCCTCAACATAGTCAAACTACAAAAGTACCATAATAAGAGCGATTTAAGAGCCACTGAAGTGCTAATCTGTGTTTTAATCCAGATAGTCGGAAAAGATGTGTTTCTAGTTTCCGGCGGGAGCTGTAGAGACTTCCTGCTGTCTTGTCCTCTTTGAATCATAAAAAAAAAAAGCCAAATACACTCAATTCATGACGAGGGTTCAGGTGATTGACGTGATTGACACCCTAAATGATACCAAAAAAATGAATATAAGCAGAAGAATGTGTGCCGATGTTGCTTTACAAACAAACACACACACAGGCCCAACTCGAGCATCAGGATCTGCATGAAACCAACTTCCGTTGTGAAAACCTCTTTTCAGTGACGCGTCTTTGTCCCCGAGCCGAGAGACGCCCCCCCCCCGCCGGACGCTTCCATTGTCCCGTCTTCTTGTCTTCCTGCGGCCACAGCCAACCAGGAGGAGCAGGAGACGCACAGCCAGAGCTTCAAGAGGACCGCTCAGCCACCCACGGGTCGGCTTGCATCACACAGGGAGGAGGGGGAGGAGGGGGGAGGAGGGGAGGAGGCAACCAGGAAATGTGAAACCCTCTTCCTCCTGAGCAGACCGTCACCCCTGGCTCTCCCCATAGGAGACGAGAACAAGAGGCCCCCAACAGGAAGACATCACTACAGGGTTCTTACACATGTTGACCAGTGGATTTCCAGGACTTTAAACCAAATGTCCAGGACCAAACTGAAATCTCGGTATAAACATTAAAAATCTACAAAATGATGCGTATTGAGGGCGTACGCCGGCTTATATTTTGAGCGTCTTTCTTTAAAAAACATATTAATTATTTCAAACTCGGCGTAAATGAACATGTGATTATGACACTTTTCCATGACTTTTCTCAAACTTTTATGATTTAAGTTTTTTCCATGACTTCTCCAGGCCTGGAAACGACCATTTTAAAATTCCATGACTTTTCCAGGTTTTCCATGAGCGTACGAACCCCGTCACTGACCCACGCTGTCCCTCGGGGTTCCAGCTGTGCTCGCCCGGGCCTCCCCGCTCGTCTTCACTCTTCACAAAAACAAGTGGTCCGACGTCCGCGTGTCCACGGCATTCCTCTCCGGGTCTCATCGGGAAGGTTTTACGGCCCGTCCCCCTGGACCGAGTGTGACGCTCGTACCCAGTTAGACGTGCAGGTGGAGGCACGCGGACATCTTTTGGGGCTCGGGTCTTATCGAGAATGCAGAGGAAACGTTATTTTTAATCCAAAATCACGAGAGCGGTGGGAGACAGAGGCCACTGGAAGCAGAAGGATTCAAGCGATTGAGTTGTCTCCTCTCCAAAGGCTCAGAGAGTCAAAGCCGAGGGTTCAACAGACTGAAAACCTGCAAGAAACCGACTTCCCACCAGGACAGAGTTCCCAAATCTTTCTCCAACGTCCCTGAACCGAAGCGGGACGTGCAACTTGTCGAACGAGAACCAGGAGCGCCGATCTGAGAGGGTTCCCCAAAGAACATCTAGTCCGGGTCCATCCTCTGAGGTGTGAGGGCTCAAGGCTTCTAGGGAGCACAAGAGAAGGAGAGTCCTTCACTTCCTTCAGGAGAGCCAGTTACACACACCAGAAAAACAACAACACCGGCCTCAGCCCTCCCCCTAGTGGCGGAAAGTGGAAGTGACACTGGAAACAGAAAGGAAGGGGGGGGGGAGGGAGAGAAGCCCGTCTGCAGATCTCCGCCATTTCGCAACCAGAGTGTTTCCCGACACGAGGCGGCCATCGCAGCGGCTTCCCACTCGATGGGGGAGCTCGGGGGTCGAGGATGGGGACGGATGGGCCTCGGACTGAAGCTCTCCAGACGGGTTGATTAAAACAAATGAAAAGGACCCAGAGTTCACGTTCCAACATCAGGAACACCTACACATAAATCAGCTTGGAGCTCATTAGAAATAAGGTCTTCACAGATTATAAGGGGATATTTAAATATTCTAATGCACCATCTAAGACCGACCACAGGAGGCCTGAACACTGAAGGCAGAAAGCACACGTCACATGGTACAGGGTTCTTACACATGTTGACCAGTGGATTTCCAGGACTTTAAACCAAATTTCCATGACCAAACTGAAATCTCGGTATAATCATTAAAAATCTAGAAAATGTTGCGTATTGAGAGCGTACGCCGGCTTATATTTTGAGCGTCTTTCTTTAAAAAACATATAAAATATTTCAAACTCGGCTGTCATGTGATTATAACAATTTCCATGACTTTTCCCAAACTTTTATGATTCAAGTTTTTTCCATGACTTTTCCAGGCCTAGAAATGACCATTTTAAAATTCCATGACTTTTCCAGTTTTTCCATGACCGTACGAACCCTGTGGTACGCCGACACACTCATCCCACGTGCCGCTAACACCCAAATTAGGCTAAACGCTAAAAAGCACACCCATGGACAACAACGAGTCGTCGGGTGACACACACACATCGGTGGGATCCCTTCACGTTGAGCACGTGTGAATCCTCGAGGCTGTGAGACGCTCCACCCAGCGGGGATTGTCCACGTCCTCGCTGTGTTATGAGAGGCGTGGAGGAAAACTACGCAGTATTTAAAACGAAGACAAAAAGGCATCGGAAACGTTTGTTTCGTTTTCCCCGTCTTCCTGAGAAGCTCAAAATCTCAACTTTGGGGTCTTCCTGGTGGTCATCTAAAGGGTCTGACACGCTGACCGCGGAGTCACAACCATCCCGGTCCACACCGGGAGCCTCACCCGGATGTTCGAAGGGGGGGGGGGGGAGAATCGAGACTCGCAGCGTAGAAACCGAGGACCCGTCTCAACGAGAAGACGGCGAGAGCTCAAAACCGACCTGACGGCAACTTTTTTCTAAACGTCTAAAAAAAGGATTCGGAGGGCGAGACGAGGCGTCTCTCCTCAGACCTCTCAAAGCCGACGTGTCCAGGAAGCACCGTACCTGCCGTCTCCTCACGGCCTCCATTGAGAAGGAGGCGGCGTCACAGAGAGAGTGAGAGTGTGTGTGTGTGTGTGTGTGTGTGTGTGTGAGAGAACGAGAGCGAGAGAGAGAATGTGTCGAACAGATTGCTCCCTTTTTTCTTTTTCTTCACCTCGCCGGTCACGTGACCTGGTGGCTCCCTCTGTCGGTCCTCCTCTCCAGAAGGGTCTCCACGGAGCATGCTCAGTCAGCTCAGACTACAACTCCATTTCCTGGAGACCAGAGGACCCCCGTTGGCAGTGAAGGGTCCCCCTGGAGCAGACCCTCAGTGAAGGGTCCCCCTGGAGCAGACCCTCAGGTCCTCGTCTCTCACTCACGACAACGTCCAGTCAGCTGGAGTTTCTGGAGCAAGAACCATTGTGTCCTTTTTTAATGTTGTAAAATGGAAATATATATATGGTCAATCAAGTTTAGATTGTGTGTGTGTGTGTGTGGGGGGGGGGGGTGGTCTCAAAGCAGGTGCATCTGAGGCAGGGTGGGACATTTACATATTTTTTAGGGGACTAATTTTTCGCCCAATTGACTGAAATCCTTGGATATTTAATAAAGAAATTGGGGACACTTTTTGAAATATGTGAAATTACATTTAACCTTTGTTAAAAAGTAATAAATATAATTATTTAGGCTCACAGGATATGAGCAATTGTCATAAAAATGGCAATAATAATACTATTATGCAATAATAATACTATTAGACAGTAGTCTACAGTTTTAAAGGGTTTTCTTAGACAAACATCAGCCAATCACATTCAATTTTATTCTTATTTCTTTGTGGATATTTTTTGTTCTCACATTTTTTAAACATCTATTAACAAGTTATAACTTATTTCTTCGTTTTTTTTATAATTCTAAATTATTTTTTTATTGATTTTTTCTGTGTACCTACAGGCAATCCAGAGAGGATTATTTATTGTTTTTACATTTTTTTTAAACAACTATTAACAATTATAACTCATTATAACTCATTTCCAGTCGACTGGACCGGGTCATACAGGCCACGATGTTTTCAACAAGTTCGTAACTCCGTTTCCTCGGGGCAGCTTTGCCCGTTGCCCTCGTGTGTTCCCGACGCCGGTCTGAGGACGGCCACCTCGGGGCGCCAGCTGAACATGAAGGGAAAGGGAAAATGGCGGCAGTGAAAAGGCCCCAGGAGCCAACTGGATGTCAGCGAGGAGGCCGGTAAGCGGTGGCCACCGGGCCGCATCCCGACCTCTGAAAACACGAGTCTTTTGTCTCCAGGGCGACGGCGGCAAAAGAAGCAGCCGCTGCCTTCAACAGATATCCGAGTCACAGACATGAAGAACACGCCGAGCTGCTATTGAGGGAACGGATTCACAGGAAATGCAAAAGCAACCACAGAAAAAGGACCCGACGATGAACTGTAGTTTTGCCCCACTGACTGAAATCCAGGGGCATTAAAAAAGAAACTGTGGAACTTTTTAAAACTTGTGAAATAACATTTAACCTTTTGTTAAAAAATAATAAATATACTTATTTAGGCTTATAGCATATGAGCAATTGTCATACAAATTGCAATAATAAGACTATTAGGCAGTAATAAGACTATTAGGCAGTTGTCTATGGATTTAAAGTGTTTTTCTTCGTTTTTTTAAAACAAAAAACAAACAGAAAACATAAATCAGACAATCATATTAAATGTTATTATTTTGTGTATATCTGTATTCCCTGTACTAGGTAGATACACACAAAAAAATCATAAAACAATTATTAAAAAACAAAGAAATGTTAGAATTTGTAATGGTTGTTAAACATAATGTAATAACAATAAATAACCACAAAGAAATAATACAAATTGAATATGATTGTCTGATTTTGGTTGAAATAAATAAACACTCTGGTTCTGTAGACTACTGCCTAATAGTCTTATAATTGCATAATATTCTTATTGTAATTTTTATGACAATTGCTCATATACTGTAAACCTAAACAAGTATAAATTATTTTAGAACAAAAGGTCAAATGTTATTTCACAAGTTTAAAAAAGTGCCCAAATTTCTTTTTTAAATGCCCCTGGATGAAGTCAGTGTGGGAAAAACTGTGTCAATGTGATACCCTGTGCACAAAGCTACGTAGCTAAGTAGCTACATAGCCATTCAGAGGCTACAGATATGACAGAAGGGTCTGTAAACTGTACCCATATCAAAATGATCCGGAGGTCTACGAAGGTTTTCATGGTCCCAATAAGAATGACGTCTTATTTTTCTTTGTTCTTTACTGTATTTGCACAGCGAGCGAATGTTGGAAGACCTGTCTGCAGTACCTGTCGGACAGGTGCGAGCAGATAGTGAAGATGAGACTAATGAAAATGATCTTTCACTTGTGGCCGACCGTCGTTAATCCTTTAGTTAGACGGCATTCATCCTTTGTTTGTTAATCAATCGTTGATGTTTTACTGAAGGGTTTAACCGCAATCATATCACACACACACGTTCAGGTATTCGTATCAGGCTGATTAACTTATTGGAACATTGAATTGATTTAGATTCATAGGACTAATATTTGTGATTACTACTGTATTTCTGGATTTTCTCCTCCAACCGCTTGCGATTAAGCGAACTGCATCACGTCAAATAATACCCGCTTCAAGAATGTCACACGGTCGACGACTACGTGCCTATTTTTTTGTGCATTTGTTTTGGCATCGGCAACATCACAACCAAACAGCTCACAAAACCAACCGTGGCCGTTCCAAAGAACTGCTTGACATTCAACCAACCTCTTGGCCTGCTGTGACGCACACACACACACACAGACACACACACAGTCCACTGAGTGATAAGGACATTAGGAACACCCGTCTGGTGCGGTGCAAAGATATACAGGTCGAAGCTCGAGCTGAAATCGACACCTTTATTTGGTGAAAATATGAGTGTGTTGTTGAACATTGAGGATGGTACTGTAAAATAAAATGTCCTCCGTCCCATGCAATGCATATGAAGTCTGTACGCACACAGAAAGTACTACAATATTTGTTTTCAATTAAACAAAGACTCATTTAATTCAGCATTTGAAAAACTGGAACTTTAACTTTTTCCTTCATAAATAACTTGAGCGTGATCAACGTTTATCAGAGGGTTATAAGTCTATTGATTGACATTGATTCTGCAGGACTGGTCATCCCATCCCTTCGTTTGAGCTATTTCTGTGGGAAAAATAAATAAAAATAGACTTAGTGGAAACTGATGTTGGGGTCTGATGATATCAGGGCATTGTTTCTAATAAATAAAGACATCTCGTCTAGTCGGAAAACACATCTTTTCCGACTATATCTGGATTAAAACACAGATTAGCACTTCAGTGGCTCTTAAATAGCTCTTATTATGGCACTTTTGTAGTTCGACTATGTTGAGGAAATGTTACTTTCTGTATTCTTGTTGTTCTTAGTTTGTACTCTAGGTCGAATGCACTTGCTAAAGCGTCTGCTAAATGACATGTGATGTAATGTAAATGCAAATACGTTGTATTTTTTAAAGATAGATATAGAAAAATATCAACGGATGAAACCTAAAACATCCACATGGCTCTTTCCCTCCAGGTGCATCTTGCTGTGTGTAATATGGGTGAATTGACCCTTCCGGGCCACTGTAGCAACGTGTCAAATGCATCAACAGGGCAGAAAAGTTCTGCGTGCAAACCGACCGGGGCCGAGGAGCTCCGCGTCCCTCACGTTTATTCTCCTCCTCGCACCCCAACGCGGCTCGAGCGACCTCTGCCGCACGAGAATAGATCTCCAAAAAAAAAAAAAATAGAAACAAAGACTTAAAAGATCCGACACTTTTGCAGACTTGAGTCGAAGCCAAAAGTTCAAACCTTACACACTTTGTTACAGCCCAACACCTGGACTGGTTTACACCGACTGGGAGGCAATAGCTAACAAAGACAACACTGCACCGGGAGGAAACAACATATTTAAAACACTTTTTTTTTTTAAAGAAAGTTTTATGGGTAAACATGCGCATCCACGCCGGTTTCAGAGCTCGCGCCATGTTGACAGTGGGAGGCTGCAGCCAGTGTTGCCTTGACTGCATCAATTATCATGTAGCTAACAGACAGCACAGCAGAAGGGTATTATACCACAATATCTGCCGGGTAGAATCCGAGCTGTTCCACCTCATGAGGAGGATTAGCCTCCGACGTTCAGAGGACACATTAAACCCTGAAATAAAAGCTGTTTTTGGGGTTGGTTTTGAGAAAGCGTGCACTGTCCCGCTAACTAGCACGGATGCTAGCAGCTAGCTAAAAACAGCGGTGTATAAATTAAGCCACCGGGGAGCCGGTGACGGACAACGCCGGTAAAACCGCGAAAACAAGCACCGGGTACAACCGCAAAACACGTCCGTGTCCAATTCATTTTTGAACCGCTTAAAAAAAAGGGGGATAGAAGCAGGACAGTGGCGCGAGCCCCGGACCGTGTATAACGCGTCGTCGGCTCGAAGCTCACAGCGCGCCTCGGATGGCTGTATTCATGTTCCGGGGCGCAGCATCTTCCTGCACATTCAGCTGCCCTCCGGTCCAGCACAAAAGCAAAGAGACTGCGGGGCTGGCAGCGGGCGATTTATACGACAACGCGGCACCGCCACGCCGACAATCCTCCCGGTTTACCACCGGGGTTCTGGCCACCGGGGCGGAACATATTTCCCCCGGTCCGGACAACCGTTGAGAAAGTAAAACAAGCTTAGCGTAGAGAAGGCTCACAACACTCACCTCGGGTCCAACCGAAGCCATGGTGCCTGGACGTAAACTCCGCCCACCCCGCGATGACGTCACATACATTCATTCGGAGCCGGGCTCATGCCACACCTGGGAATAAGATAGTTTATTATACAGTCAATAATAATAATAACAATGTTGACAATGCCCTTTAAGATCGTTTGGAATAACCTTGTTGAGATCAGAGAGAAGTGGATTATATAACAGCACAATAACGAGCAGCATTCAAACAGAGTAAAACAAAAGATGCAAGAGATGTATACACATGCAAATATACAATTTCCTGAGGTTAATCTGGTTTAACTGGGCATCTTGCTCTCTGAATCATCCCTTGTACTTGCAACTGTTAAATCGAGGTCCTGTTGTCGTGTCTGTGTTACACCAGCAGGTGCCCTCCTTTGCTTCGTCTTCCCTCAGTAACGGATCTCCTCTCCAGATGTTTGGATTCCTCTTATCTGTGTTTATGCCTGTTTAATTTCCTCTCTTTGCTCAGCTCTTAAGGAAACTTATCTAACATTTGTTTCTCTGCATATGTCAGCCCTTTCTTTGCAGCTATTTTATCTTATCCATCTTAGATGGATAAACATTCATTGAAACTGTTTGAATTAGTTTGAACTGAAACATATGATAGTGGCCACCACTATAACTCCAAATAAAGTAAATGCAATATATTATTATTATTGAAGTAACTAACACTTATAGGGGAAAAGTGAACTATTCAAATCTGAGTAAATACAGTGCCCATCGAGTTTGCATGTGTTATACAACAGTACTGCACATAAATACACATTTTAGGTTTTACTTATCCATTTACTGGTACTCAAATACAATTTACAGGCAATATACTTTTTACTCTATTAATTTGATGACATTAGGGAGTAATTACTTTCCAGATTCAGATGCAAAATACATAGAACCAATCAATGGTGTACACTCAGTGGTATGTTTATTTCTATAACAGCCATACAAAGCAGTCTTGCATTAAATCCTGCCTGTGTGACGGTCATAATAATCAGTCTATTAAGTCATTACAATAGTCGCACCAGCTGCAGCATGACAGTCATGTATAAATATAATATATCAATATTTATAATTCAATAATATATAATATTTAAGTGTGTTGTACTAAAGTCAAATTAATCGCGTAACTTTAACATATCCACACTATTGTGGTATTGTTATTTTTACGTCACTAAAAGATCAATAGAACTGTGGGAAAAAACATGTGCATCCCCTTGCCTTGTCATTCCACCAGTGGCCTGAAGAGGGCGCCAGCGAGGCACATTGGTTCTGCGGCCACGAAAGATAGAAAACGAAGAAGCGCCCTCACTGGTCCATAATACGTTTTGATTAACCCGCCCTGTACGCGCGCTTGACGTCAGTTCAACACACTTATGTGGAAATACATTTGCATATACGGGTCTCAGCCACGGCGCACTTAGCTTCGTGAGGCGGAGGGAGAGCGAGAGACGACCGCAAGAGTTGAACAAGTGGCGTTGTTATCTGGGTTAGGGAGCTCGTTAGCTTACGCGGTGTGTAGCCGCAGTCCAACATGACCCAGCAAGCTGCTGCTCTGCAGAACTACAACAATGAACTCGTCAAGTGTAAGTTACTCATTTATCTTGTTTTTATCTCACTAATCCTGTTGGACCACAACGACACTGTAACGTCCGTGCTCCCTTCGTAGTTTCCCAGGTAGACACAGGCACCTGTGATGCTGCGCGCGCGTCTCCCGTCGCTGAAGCTACTTGTACCTGTTGACCGGTGTTACGGTTTAAGAAGCGACCGTGTTAACTGGCGACTTTGAACCGAGCTCGTCCGTTGTTGTCGTAGTTACAGGCAGCTGTTGAAAATCGGAAGATGACACGGAGCTGCCCTCGTGGATGCCGCATTGTTTAATATGTAAAGTACATATTATGAAAATGACACTATTACAAAATTAAACCGAGCAGGCATTCACGAGGACAGCTATACGTGTTCTATATCCTATATTTTCCAACGGCCGTCGTAACTACGGCAATTTAGGCTGAAAAAGTCGCCGGTTAACAGGGTCACCTGTTTAACCGTAACACCGGATGATGCCGCACAATCTGATCAACGTGTTCGGTTATCGATGTCCATCGCCTCCAAATCAACTGTTAATCGATTAAACGACTGTCACTTTTTAAATATACAATACAATTTATAAACGTACACTGTGTAAAGTGGTTTTTAATTTCTGGTAAGGAAGATTAACGCTTAACAAAGTAACACTTTCCACTATCAGATGCTGGTTAACTTATTCCATTTTGGAAGTTGAATTCAACTTGAATAATTGTTTTAAACTGCCAACAACAAAATACCTTTTTAATAACTAGGATTCAGATACTCTGCAGCCTTCTTGTTTGTTAGCAGCCACAACCCACAGCCTAAAGTTTGGAATATTAATTTGACTTTCATGAGTGATATTACTGCACGTCCAAGATTTATAGACAAGTTAAGTATTTTATCACCTGAGATTTTAATACACATCACATCAAACTGCACAACAAACGGCAGTAGATCGCTGGAGACCTTTGCACACTCAGCACTTTATTCTCCTGGACACTTTAACCTACTGGCCACTGCCTTGTGTATATATGTTGTTTCCTCTATTTAGTATTGTTATTGTGTTTTATTTTGTATCTTTTATTAATGCTCTAATGTGCACCAGCTGCTGTGATCCTGAAATGTCCCCGCTGTGGGACTAATAAAGGAATATCTAATCTAATCTATTTTCTTTAAAAAAAGCAAACGCTGCAACTAGCAATTGTTTTCCTAATCGACTAATGTGCCACTGGTTTTTGGTGGATTTTCCAGCCTATTAAATCACAATTTCCCAAAGCCCAAGGTAACATCTACACATTTCTTGTTTTGTGTCGTATCAAACAGCAAAAGCCTCAAAAAATATTCAATTTACAATGAACTGAAACGGTAGAAAAGCATTTGAAGAATGATCCGTCGCCGGCCTCAGGCGATCCCGCGAGGCGCCGGTGTGACCGACCGCATTGCCTCCGTCAGGTATGGAGGACCTGTGCTCCAAGCGGGAGGAGCTGAACCGTCAGATCAAGCAGGAGGAGGAGGAGAAGGAGCGGCTGCAGCACGACATCGGCATCCTCTCGGAGAAGCTGAAGCGAGTCGACGAGAGCCTGGCCCAGAGGCGCAGCGCCCGCACCAGCTTCGACCGCACCATCACCGAGACCGAGGCCGCCTACACCAAGGTGCGTGTGTGTGTGCGTGTGAGAGAGAGAGACATTTGAATGCACATTGTGTGTGTGTGTGTGTGTGTGAGAGAGAGACATTTTAATACATGTTGTGTGTGTGTGAGAGACATTTTAATACACATTGTGTGTGTGCGTGAGAGACATTTTAATACACGTGTGTGTGTGTGTGTGTGTGAGAGAGACATTTTAATACACGTGTGTGCGTGAGAGACATTTTAATACATGGTGTGTGTGCGTGAGAGACATTTTAATACATGGTGTGTGTGCGTGAGAGACATTTTAATACACGTGTGTGTGTGTGCGTGAGAGACATTTTAATACACGTTGTGTGTGTGTGAGAGAAACATTTTAATACACGTTGTGTGTGTGCGTGAGAGACATTTTAATACACGTGGTGTGCGTGTGTGTGAGAGAGACATTTTAATACACGTGTGTGTGCGTGAGAGACATTTTAATACACGTGTGTGTGTGTGTGTGTGTGTGAGAGACATTTTAATACACGTGTGTGTGTGCGTGAGAGACATTTTAATACACATTGTGTGTGCGTGTGTGTGTGTGAGACATTTTAATACACGTGTGTGTGCGTGAGAGACATTTTAATACACATTGTGTGTGCGTGAGAGACATTTTAATACACATTGTGTGTGTGCGTGAGAGACATTTTAATACACGTGTGTGTGCGTGAGAGACATTTTAATAAACATTGTGTGTGTGTGTGAGAGAGAGACATTTTAATACACATTGTATACGTGTGTGTGAGAGACATTTTAATACCCTGTGTGTGTGTGTGTGTGTGTGACATTTTAATACACGGTGTGTGTGTGAGATGTTTTAATACACGTGTGTGTGTGTGTGACATTTTAATACACATAACATGTCTGTCTTTGTGTGCGAGACATCTTAATACACTTTGTGAGTGTGTGACATTTTAATACACGGTGTGTGTGTGAGATGTTTTAATACACATGGTGTGTGTGTGTTCATTCTATAAAGTATGGCTCTTATTGCGCAACACCGATGTAAGTCGATCGTGGGCCATGAAACCTTTTTGGGCCATTTTATAATCTCTTTCATAATCTCATGTCATCTTGAAAAAAACATAATAATAATACACTCAATTAAGTGAGGGATATTATCAGTCTATATTTCAGTCCTTGACGTTAGCTCTGGCTGTTTAATCTATTTTATATTATAATAGGTGTAATATACGTCTCTGTTGCCGGGCTGCTGTCGCGGTGCAGCGTTGTTGTTTTGATGTCTGCAGCAGTAGAGTCCTCCCACTCAACTCCCAGAGCACCCACGACCCACAACACACACACACACACACACACACACACACACACTCCAACTACACACACACACACACTCCAAAGCTGCTCTTATTAAAGAACAACAACAGTCAGCAGTGCCCTTCTTTCCCTTAATTGCCGTGTACAGGACATACGGTCATGTTTGTACTACTTTTAAGGATCCGTGTATTTAATTAGATTGTTCTTCCTCCCCACCTCCAGATCTTGGAGAGCTCCCAGTCTCTTCTGAGCGTCCTGAAGCTGGAGGCGGGAAACCTCAGTAAAGCCACGGAGCCCCGGAGGAAGGATCACTGACGGCAACCAAAGGTCACTGATGGCAACCAAAGGTCACTGATGGCAACCAAAGGTCACTGATGGCAACTAAAGGTCACTGATGGCAACTAAAGGTCACTGATGGCAACCAGAGGTCACTGAAGGCAACCAGAGGTCACTGAAGGCAACCAGAGGTCACTGATGGCAACCAGAGGTCACTGATGGCAACCAGAGGTCACTGATGGCAACCAGAGGTCACTGATGGCAACCAAAGGTCACTGAAGGCAACCAGAGGTCACTGATGGCAACCAAAGGTCACCGATGGCAACCAAAGGTCACTGAAGGCAACCAGAGGTCACTGATGGCAACCAAAGGTCACCGATGGCAACCAAAGGTCACCGATGGCAACCAAAGGTCACTGATGGCAACCAGAGGTCACTGAAGGCAACCAGAGGTCACTGAAGGCAACCAGAGGTCACTGAAGGCAACCAGAGGTCACTGAAGGCAACCAGAGGTCACTGAAGGCAACCAGAGGTCACTGAAGGCAACCAGAGGTCACTGATGGCAACCAGAGGTCACTGATGGCAACCAGAGGTCACTGATGGCAACCAGAGGTCACTGATGGCAACCAGAGGTCACTGAAGGCAACCAGAGGTCACTGAAGGCAACCAGAGGTCACTGATGGCAACCAAAGGTCACCGATGGCAACTAAAGGTCACTGATGGCAACCAGAGGTCACTGAAGGCAACCAGAGGTCACTGAAGGCAACCAGAGGTCACTGAAGGCAACCAGAGGTCACTGATGGCAACCAAAGGTCATTGAAGGCAACCAAAGGTCACTGATGGCAACCAAAGGTCACTGATGGCAACTAAAGGTCACTGATGGCAACCAGAGGTCACTGAAGGCAACCAGAGGTCACTGAAGGCAACCAGAGGTCACTGAAGGCAACCAGAGGTCACTGAAGGCAACCAGAGGTCACTGAAGGCAACCAGAGGTCACTGATGGCAACTAAAGGTCACCGATGGCAACCAGAGGTCACTGATGGCAACTAAAGGTCACTGATGGCAACCAGAGGTCACTGATAGCAACTAAAGGTCACTGATGGCAACCAGAGGTCACTGATGGCAACCAGAGGTCACTGATAGCAATTAAAGGTCACTGATGGCATCCAGAGGTCACTGATAGCAACTAAAGGTCACTGATGGCAACCAAAGGTCACTGATGGCAACCAGAGGTCACTGATGGCAACTAAAGGTCACTGATGGCAACCAAAGGTCACTGATAGCAACTAAAGGTCACTGATGGCAACCAAAGGTCACTGATGGCAACCAAAGGTCACTGATGGCAACTAGAGGTCACTGATGGCAACTAAAGGTCACTGATGGCAACCAGAGGTCACTGATGGCAACCAGAGGTCACTGATGGCAACCAGAGGTCACTGATGGCAACTAAAGGTCACTGATGGAAACCAGAGGTCACTGAACTCTCACTTTGACCACAACACTTGACTCAGCACTTTTGAACAGTTTCTTCTTCCACCCCGGACCAATTGTAATAAGTTTTATTCAAAGTTACTTAACTAATAAATGTGTTTTCTTATCTCCGTGATTCTTCTTGAGCCCCACAGCTTCAATTTTCAGCTTCCCGTCAAATCTATAAAACAAAATCTCGCTGGACAAATGACACACACAGTATTTACATTTGTTCAAGTCTTCTATTTATTGAGCTTTCATTTGTACATAAGTATGACAGTTTTTTTGTTTTTATTTGCCCAAGCCTCTTTGACAATAACTTTACAGTAAGCACATCGGAGTGGAGGGAGGGGGGGAGGAGGGGTAAAAGGAACAAGATGGCCCTTCTACCACAGAGTTGCTACAGTAGTGTACCGCTCTGCAGTGGTGTGTGTGTGTGTCTCGCAGATGGGCTTAAGAGCGTCGACGTCCTGTTTTTGGTCATTGAAGGCAGCGGTTGTCACGGCAGCCAAACTCAACTCCAAAGCACTCGTACCGAATGTGTTTTGGGGTCAAATTTGAGCTTCAAAACTACAAATCACATACTACACTTTTTTTGGGGTTCCCGACGTGTTTTTCCCGCCATTGGTTTCCATTCATCTCCTCGTGGAAACGTATTCGTCGCGTAACGAACGAATCACGTCCGAGTCCTTTATATTGGTATGTTAGTTACCATGACAACATGATAATGTAGGTTGATGGGCAGATGGATTTTAAACTCTGCTCATAAATAATACATGAAAACACTTTCTGGCCAGAGCGCTTTGAGGTCTCATCACATGGAGAAATAGATGCAACAGTAAAAAGAGACGTGATGTTTAACTTCTGATCACTTCAAGACAGACATGTGACGTTGAGTGGAAACCAACGAACATCTGGAAAGGGTGGAAAAGAAAATGAAATTCCTTTAACTGTTTGCAAAAGCGGTAAAGCCGTGAAGTGGATGTGATTTGTACTAAATGGGCTTAAAGATGCAAAAATCACCCTCGAAAGCAACGGGGCGTCACAGGGTGGACTCGACTGGCCAATGAACAACCAGGACTAACAGGGGGCGGAGCTTAGGCTCCGGGTTTGTGCGTCTCAGCGACGAGGCCGGCGGTCAGGAGACTTCTTGATGCCGTGGCAACAAAAACAAAGAAACGATGACGTGGCGTCCGTCGGCAGTGCATTGGTCGTGTGCGGCTGAAGAGTTCCTTCCCACAATGCATTTCACTCGTTCAACAGGAGTCAATAGTGGCTTCAAAACTAAACTCCTCGACTCTTTAAGACGTCCTGCTTTCTTTGTGTGTTTTTCTTCTTCTTTTTTTTAAGTGCACATATCCTCTATCGGACACTCTGTTCCTTCCCAAAAAGCAAGACAGTGCAAAAGACATTTAACATCCATGACTCCAGAGAGGGGGGGGGGGGTCTTCATACTTCATGAGGACCATGGTGGAACCTGTACAACAATACTGGCCGAAGGGTCGCGACACGAACGTGAGGCCGTCACAGCGACACCTTTAATCACTTGGCATTATGAGTTAAAAAAAAAAAAAATCATCTGGACACTTGGTGCATCCTTATAAAACAATCTTAATTAATAATAATAAAAAAACAAATATCATCATTACATATCCTCTCAACAAACACGCACACACTCTTGCATTCGCTCACAAACGTGCCACATCGTGGACGTTCTCGACTTCAAGGGACCGCTTTTGTTTCTTCTGCTTCGTCTTCATCTTCTTCTTCTTCTTCGTGGAATGTCAAAGTACGTGAGGTCAGACTGGAAAAACAACAATAACAACAACAACGACGACGACAACAAAACGTCCTTCCGCACCAGCAACTGTGTCTTAACAACAAAACAAAAAAAAGAGGTTTGTTTTTGTACGCGAGGTCTCGGACATGCGAACGTCAACTGAGCGGGAATAAATACACGAGAAGCCCGAAGAGAGAAAGAAGGTGTGACGGCGTTCTGACAGCAGGACGTTTGGGTTTCGTCACCAGCGATACGGACAGACAGACATTATTGGCCAAGGTCACTTCTTTTTTTTTCTTTTCTCAAAGCGTGTAATCCGAAAATGTACAAAGGACAGACATCTTCCCTTGGCAGCATAACCATATACCCCCCCCCATCCTCCTCCTCCTCTCTTCTACTGAACTTCCAGCAGCTTCATTACAGCAGTTTGCCAGGACACACACACACACACACACACACACACACACACACACACACACACACACACACACACACACACACACACACACACACACACACACACACACACACACACACACACACACACACACACACACACACACACACACACACACACACACACACACACACACATTACAGTGAAAGAGAACCAACCCCAGAAGCTGATGGCTGTAAATCAAAACATGCAGGTACAA
Source organism: Pseudoliparis swirei (assembly GCF_029220125.1). Taxonomy (NCBI): domain Eukaryota; kingdom Metazoa; phylum Chordata; class Actinopteri; order Perciformes; family Liparidae; genus Pseudoliparis; species Pseudoliparis swirei. The sequence goes on along the minus strand of NC_079402.1, from coordinate 3,261,441 downwards.
AAAAATTTATTTGTGGCACCCTTTCACTATTGTATGTGTTTTTTGTGTGTGTGTTTTTTGTGTGTTTTCAGTGTGCCGGCGTCCTTCTCGTCCGACTGACGTGTTTCCATGTCGCCGTGGCGTTTCCTACACGTGGGCACTGGCGGCTTCCTGTTCTTTTTTTCTTCTTCGACCCGCTCCTTCGTCTCCCTTCGCTCGTTCGACATCTCGAGAGAGAAAAACACGACGCACGCGCCGAAGACTCGGAAGCAGAGCGTGGAGGCGGATGATGGGAAGGTACGGGAACGTCCGCTGACGTCTTCCGGAACGTCTCCGTCTGGATATTCTGACAATCTGATATTTTTGAATTTGAGGAGCGAGGATGAGGAGGGAGGGAGGGAGGTCGACAGGTCAACTGTCCGGGATCGTAAGGGGAGGGGAAAAAAACAGCCCAGCTGCTTTCGGGTCAGGAAGAAGGTTGTGGGGGAGGGGGGGGGGGACACCGGCTCACCTGCTCCCCCATGTGTGGCGTGCAGAACATGGCATGTGGCGGTTTCCGTGGCAGGAGATCAGCTCCAAAAAAACAACAAAACAAAACAACCTCCACCACGTGTCCTGATCAGGATGTGCTTGGAGACGGCTGGAGTGTCGGGTGGAGCAGCTCAGGCTCCTCCCACTCTGGCTGCAGGCTGGTCCCACAGGTGTGATGCTACTGTGCAGCTGACCGGTCCAAACGGGTCAGAAGTAGAGGGCGGGCTCGCTGCTGTAGTCCGACAGCGACGAGCTGTCAGCCGGCGTGAGCTGAGGGGAGGAGACAAGTTCAGAGGCGGGAAGCTGCCGTCGCTATAGAGATGACCTCGTTGTTACGGCAACGGCCATCTGAGCCTTTAGGATGGATGGACTGACTCCTTCACAACTAACCCGGGTTGGTTTGGATAAACTGAACTCGGGTTCGTTGGGATAAACCCAACTCGGGTTTGTGTGGATAAAATGAACTCGGGTTTGTTTGGATAAAATGAACTCGGGTTTGTTTGGATAAACTGAACTCGGGTTTGTTTGGATAAACTGAACTCGGGTTGGTTTGGATAAACTAAACTCGGGCTGGTTTGGATAAAATGAACTCGGGTTTGTTTGGATAAACTGAACTCGGGTTTGTTTGGATAAACTGAACTTGGGTTGGTTTGGATAAACTGAACTCGGGTTGGTTTGGATAAACTGAACTCGGGTTTGTTTGGATAAAATAAACTCGGGTTTGTTTGGGCGGCATTTATTACAGTCGGTCCAGGATCTGTTAAAACATTTGACGGTTCATTTAGTCCATTAAAAAGGTGCGAGGTGGAACCCTAGAAGGGTCGATGAATGAAAGAGCTCTCTCTCGCTCTCTCTCTCTCTCTCTATCACTCACTCTCTCTCTCTCACCATAACTTCCTCGCTCTGCGGTGGCGGTCGGGAGGCGTCCTCCGGGTGGTCTCCGTCGTCGCGCTTGTGCTCCTGCCAGGCGCTGAAGTCCACCGAGTGCTTGGGAATGTAGCTGCACAGGTCTGCAGGCGTCACAGAGAAGAGGAGCGTTACTGAAAGGTGAAGAACCGCAAACACACGAAGCGTCTCTACCCGTGTTGCAGAAAAGAAGGGAACACGTGCCAAAGAAACCTATATTGTTAGATGCAATGCACAGTTTGTCCAGCAGGGGGCTCTGTCATCATACTTAAAGTTGTCCGCCTCTGTCCTACTTCTACCATCCAATGTTGGTTAATAAAGAAGCGCTGACCCGTTTCGATATGGCATAGAAAGAAAACGCAACGCTCCTTTAAATCCAAACTCTTTGTGGTATTATGTTTCTATAAGATGAACTTACAGCCACAAACCAACACGACACACGCCCCTCTATGTTCAGTCGAAAGCCGAGCGGTGCACTTCAGCTTTAAGACGGGGAAACGGCAGCTTTAAGTGCAGATTTTCTGATTGTCCAACACAAAGTGTGTGTGTGGGGGGGGGGTTGGAACTCTGAGGCTTAAAAAAAAGAAGGAACAATGGCACATATAGACATTTTAAATACCCCAGGACTCGGCTCCGTGAGCCCTTGCGACTGAGTTTTATGTCGATAGATTTACGAAGCCGGTGTTTAAAGATAGGCTGCTATATATAGACGGTTGGAAATAAAAACAATGAAAAGGAAACCCAGTAACCCCGTTCCCGCCTTACAACAACGTGGCCAGCTAATCAATCACCGAGATACGTCTTTACTGCCTCGTTGTCTTTTTATTTTAGTAATAAAATGACTCATGAGAATGAAAAGCGGCACATCGTCATACAGAACATGGCACCTTGGACTCGTAGGGCGCAAAGGATTGTGGGTCGGAACAGCCAGGGACATGTAACATGGGAAGCAGTAGAACATCCTGGTATTTCTGGCCTACCGCATTTGACATATTAAGTATTGAGACACACCCAATAGTTTTCTGGCGTACTATAAATAGATCTTGGAATGCATCAGGAATTTTCTTTCTCCATCAGGAATTTTTGACCGAAAGCTAAATTCAAAGTTCAGGGTTCAGGGATCAGGGTTCACCCTCTGGGGACCACGACTATCAGCAGTGACGGTAAATGGACGCCGGGCCTTAGACCTCAAGGTCGCTTGTTGAAGACATTTCAACAAGTCGACATTTTAGCTTTTTTTCCTTGGTTTGAGCCTTTTTAGCCTTAGGGATCATCCTCCGGGGGCCACGCACAACCGGCGGGAAGCAGCTCAGCGGTCTCACCGTTGTTGGTGTGGGTGGGCGAGCTGATGTAACCGGGCCGGGGGATGTGGATGCGTCCCACCATGCTCGGCTGTTCGTCCGACACCCTCCCGTCCGGTTTCTCCTCTTCCTCCTCGTCGTCGTCGTCCTCGTCGTCCTCGCTGTCCCACGCGCTGCTCTCCGACGGATACTCGTACGTACTCTGGAGGCTCGACTCGTTGAACGAGATCTTGAGCTGCAGACAGAAGACGGGAACACGTTTAAACCAGCGGTTCTCCATCATCTTTAAACGTGTTGTTGAAGCGCTTTAATTTGGTAATATTGTTCCCATTCGTGGTTCGGGTTTACACCGCCTCCATTTTTTTATTTCTCCCCCAACGATAAAGAAAATAACAACCAGCCAAACTGAATTGGAGCCGGTGTCTGAGACAATAAGAAACAGGAAGTACTGTTTTCACACCTCTGGTCACTTTGCACAGGGCCGGCTCCAGCTGGTTGAGGGGCTCCACAAGCAAGAACAAGGGTGTGTGTGTGTGGGGGGCTTCCACTGTGAGGCATTCCCCCAGTGTTGGTGTTTTCATGGTCAACTTTATTTATGCCCCTTGTGAAAAAGAGAAAAAAACCTTCTTCTATCTTCTCTTTATCGGTCACAGATCTGATTGCTTCTACGTAAGCATGTATCCTGAACTCTAAAAAGGGTTGCTTGTTAGTTCCCCCCTGAGTGGGTCGTGATGGAGGCGTGACAGCTGATTCCCCCATGCATACACCGGCGTGTTTGTCCACGTCTGCTGACTGCTCTTCACGGGTTGTACCGGACTCCATCTACTGATCTAAATCTGCCCTAATCCCCGTCACAAGGCCACCGGCCAGCAACGCCACCGGCCAGCAACGCCACCTCAGCAACGCCACCTCGGCAACGCCACCTCGGCAACGCCACCTCGGACTCAGGGCCAGTCTGCGTGGGACGAAGACGCCAAAGCAGGGAAGGGCAATTCTATTCCCTCAATATCATCATCTTATCAAATCATATATCAAGCACAAAGTACAAATCATTGTTATCTACTGAGACGAAGCCTAGTTGGAATACATTGAATAATTGTCGTATTTATTATACTAAATCCAACTCAGGAGTTTTATTCTTCTATTGTATGACAAAAACATTAACACATTAATATATTACACTTTATAAAATGTATTCCCATTTCATCAAAACAGGAACCGACTTAACTTACAACGCATAACATTCTGACGAAAGGTTTGGAGTCCCAGGACCATGGTTTATATATATTTAGGATAAGGGTCTAGAGCAGGGATTCCCAAAGTGTGGTGCGCGCACCCCTGGGGGTGTGCGAGTTGTCTCTAGGGGGTGCGTGAGAGGAAAAATGTAATGGTGGTCTAATGGTGTAATAATTAATATTAAACATTCTCAGGGCTCTCAAGTGTCACGCATTGAGCGTGAGACTCACGCATTTCGGTCTTAACTCACGCCACACATCGTATTTCTCACGCTGAAAAAAACTCTCGGCCATTCAATGTTTGAATGCAGGGGTGCTCAATACGTCCGCAGAGCTCCGACGCCGGTCTGCGCGCATCGGGACGGAGCAAAGAAAAAGTCACTCGCACCCCCCCCCCCCCCCCCCAACTGGGGGTGCGTGAACCCGGGATGTAGTAGGGGGTGCGTGGCCTAAAAAGTTTGGGAACCGCTGGTCTAGAGATTCAGAACAAGCTTTATAGTTATCAAAAAGGTCCTATGTAGAAAGAAATCTATAAAACATAGACCATTTCAAAATGTCTCATTTTATTACCATTGGCAGTTTATGTCAATGACATCAGCAAACTTTGAAAGCAGGAAGTGACCCAGATCTTAAAAATGTATTTTAATTTTTTTTTATATATAGAGCCAACAGTGCTCACCTAAAGGGAGCGTCGGTACTAGGGTCAAGGGTCTATGACTAGGGTCAAGGGTCTATAACTAGGGTCAAGGGTCTATAACTAGGGTCAAGGGTCTATGACTAGGGTCAAGGGTTTATTGACTAGGGTCAAGGGTCTATAACTAGGGTCAAGGGTTTATTGACTAGGGTCAAGGGTCTATAACTAGGGTCAAGGGTCTATGACTAGGGTCAAGGTTTTATTGACTAGGGTCAAGGGTCTATGACTAGGGTCAAGGTTTTATTGACTAGGGTCAAGGGTCTATGACTAGGGTCAAGGGTTTATTGACTAGTCAAGGGTCAGCTCCTACACCTCTGAGTGTCCTGGGAGTTGACGTGGACATGGTGGAGGAGTACAAGTACCTGGGCGTCTCCATCGACAGCCGACTGAACTGGAAGGCCAACATCAACGCTGTGTACAAGAAGGGGATGAGTCGTCTCTTTTTCCTGAGAAAGCTTCGATCCTTCAACGTGTGCAGCAAGATGCTGGAGTTATTCTACCAGTCGGTTGTCGCCAGTGTGCTGCACTTTGCCATTGTCTGCTGGGGGAGCAGCATCGGAGCCGGTGACACCAGCCGTCTTAACAAACTGGTTAGGAAGGCTGGCTCCATCATCGGCTGCCAGCTGGAGCACCTGGAACAGGTGGTGGAGAGGAGGTCGTTGAAGAAACTGGTGTCCATATTGGACAACCCGGACCACCCTCTCCACCACCTCCTACAGGGACAGAGGAGTACTTTCTCCAGACGTCTCCTCACGCTCCGCTGCCACAAGGAGAGATACAGGAGAACATTCCTGCCGACGGCTATGAGGCTCTACAACAGTTCACCTCTTGCCAGATCACCCTAACCCTTCTTATATTTTGTGTTTTGTTTTTTTATTCTTGTGTGTTGCTGCTACTGACTCGACAAATTTCCCCTTGGGGATTAATAAAGTATATATCTATCTATCTATCTATCTATAACTAGGGTCAAGGGTCTATGACTAGGGTCAAGGGTTTATTGACTAGGGTCAAGGGTCTATGACTAGGGTCAAGGGTTTATTGACGAGGGTTAAGGGTCTATAACTAGGGTCAAGGCTATATGACTATGGTCAAATGTATATGACCAGGGTCAAGGGTATATGACTAGAATCAAGGGTATATGACTAGGGTCAAGGATATATGACTCGGGACATGTGTAAATGACTAGGGTCAAATATATATGACTAGGTACAAGGGTATATGACTAGGGACAAGGGTCTATGACTAGGGACAAGGGTCTATGACTAGGGACAAGGGTCTATGACTAGGGTCAAGGGTCTATGACTAGGGACAAGGGTATATGACTAGGGTCAAGGGTATATGACTAGGGTCAAGTGTCTATGACTAGGGACAAGGGTCTATGACTAGGGACAAGGGTATATGACTAGGGTCAAGGGTCTATGACTAGGGACAAGGGTCTATGACTAGGGACAAGGGTATATGACTAGGGTCAAGGGTATATGACTAGGGTCAAGCATATATGACTAGGGACTAGGGTCTTTAGGTTCAGCACACAGATATATAGATTAAAGACAAGGTTATTTAGATGGTGGAGAGTCCAGATGAAGGTCTTACATATTCTGCAAGAATTTCTATAGATTTAGAACAATGGTCTATAGAGTCTATGGATTAAGAAACATGGTATGTAGACTGAGGACAAACAGATTCAAGAGTAGTGTACTTAGGTTCGGACAAAAGGTCCACAGACGATGGATTAGGGATCTAGAGAAAGTCTCTATTCATTCCAAGGTTGTAAAGGGAACCAACCTTTTATCAACTGGCTGAAACATTGAGGCTATCATGTCAGAAGAGGTTGGAAAGGTTCTGAATGTTCCCCACTTATCTCCTCCTTCCTATTCGTGTTTTGATATATTAATAGTTGCTGACATCTGATTAGAGCTGCTAAAAATAAAAAAAAAGAGGTCCATACAAATAATAACATCAATCGAGATAATGATATCAGTCAGGAGGTTGTATCCATTAACAGTGGCGCTCGTGTCCTGTCCAACCACCCCAGAAACTAAATCACAATGTTCAGCTATCGGTTATTTTGCATCCAGTTCGTTTCAGGTTTCATGGGAAGGCATTCCACAAAAATGCAAATACCGTCAATGTCTTGTGAAAAATGAAGATGGCAGAAATATCAAATGTTCAGGGACAACTTGTTGTTGAGGAGATAGGACTTGAGGAGGGATGTGAAGGTACAGTACAATCCACAAGACAAATCTTGTGTATGTATATAAATATATAAATATATAGGACTGTCTCAGAAAATTAGAATATTGTGATGAAGTTCTTTATTTTCTGTAATGCAATTAGAAAAACAAAAATGTCATGCATTCTGGATTCATTACAAATCAACTGAAATATTGCAAGCCTTTTATTCTTTTAATATTGCTGATTATGGCTTACAGCTTAAGAAAACTCTAAAATCCTATCTCATAAAATTTTAATATTTCCTCAGACCAAGTAAAAAAAAGATTTATAACAGCTGAGTGTTTGTCAAGGCTCAGGAAACCCTTGCAGGTGTTTCGAGTTAATTAGACAATTCAAGTGATTTGTTTAATACCCTACTAGTATACTTTTTCATGATATTCTAATATTTAGAGATAGGATATTTGAGTTTTCTTAAGCTGTAAGCCATAATCAGCAATATTAAAAGAATAAAAGGCTTGCAATATTTCAGTTGATTTGTAATGAATCCAGAATGCATGACATTTTTGTTTTTTTAATTGCATTACAGAAAATAAAGAACTTCATCACAATATTCTAATTTTCTGAGACAGTCCTGTATGTATATTCTATATTTATTTTAATAGATATATACACACACATGTATTTATTTACATATATATATATAATACAAATATATGAAGAAATAATAAGAAAAATTTAGATATATTTTGTATCTGTAAATATATATATATGTATAAAATAAAAAATAAATATATTTATTTATTTTATATATATATCAAATAATAAATATGAATATATATATTTTATTTATATATATATATAAAATATTTATTTTATTATATAAAGTTTAAAAAATATATATATCAAATAATAAATATGAATATATATATTTTTGATTTATATATAAAATATATATTTTATTATATATAAGTATTTATATATATAAAGTAAAAAAAATAATATGAATATATATATTTATTTTATATATACACATGACAGTATGTTACCATCTTTACAAAGGACCCTCAGTCCCAGGCGTCACTTATTTTTAGAACAAACAACTCTTCTTTTCTTTTATTTGTTGAGGTTTCTGTGTTCACTCACACCATGAAAAGCCTTTTGCTCGCTAAATTGGCATCCTGTCTTAGAGGAAGTCTCTGGATGCCAAAAGCGACTCCATCAATAAATCAGGCTCGCTTCCTTTTTCACCGTCTGTCACTTTTCTTTTCTCTCTGTCTAACCGCCCGGCTTCCCTTCTCGCGTGAGATGTCGCCGTGTCCTCTCTGACTTTACGCTGCAGCGGCATTGATCCAACTTCATGGTGAAGCGAGAGGAGCGTCACAAAAACCCAGCCTGCGTTTCCGGTGTGTCTCTTTTGCATCTCGGTGATAAAAGGCATGCATTATGGTGGCAGAAGTGATCCGTCTTCTGTCCTCAGGCTGTGGGACAGGGCCAGCATGGTGGGGGCCCCCGGCTCGGCCCTGCTGTCCCCCCCCCCCTTCTCCACGGGGAGCTCAGACAGGATGCGGTGGGCACTAACGGCACACTAACAGGCCACCAACAGGCCACCAACGAGGCACTAACGTACCACTAACAAGCCACCAACGAAAAAAACAACAAGCCACCAACGAGAAACCAACGAGCCACCAATAGGCCACCAACAAGCCACCAACAGGCCACCAATAGGCCACCAACAGGCCACCAACAGGCCACCAATAGGCCACCAACAGGCCACCAACAAGCCACCAACAGGCCACCAATAGGCCACCAACAGGCCACCAACAAGCCACCAACAGGCCACCAATAGGCCATCAACAGGCCACCAACAAGCCACCAACAGGCTACCAACAGGCCACCAATAGGCCACCAATAGGCCACCAACAGGCCACCAATAGGCCACCAACAAGCCACCAACAGGCCACCAATAGGCCACCAACAAGCCACCAACAGGCCACCAACAAGCCACCAACAAGCCACCAACAGGCTACCAACAGGCCACCAATAGGCCACCAACAGGCCACCAACAGGCCACCAATAGGCCACCAACAGGCCACCAACAGGCAACCAACAAGCCACCAACAGGCTACCAACAGGCCACCAATAGGCCACCAACAGGCCACCAACAAGCCACCAACAAGCCACCAACAGGCCACCAATAGGCCACCAACAAGCCACTAATGGGCCACTAGCATTGCTATTATTAGGTATTAGTCTACTATCATTAAATCATATCATTTATTGTGTCGTCCCATATGAACAGTATTAGAATGGGCTCTTGCCGGTATGACTGTACAACATATTGCAATGCATCGGTAATGTGTGTAAAAGTAAAGAGAATTCTGTCTCTGTGATAAGTTAATAGAAAAGTTATGGCCTCAAGATCTCAAGCTTGAAAACCTAAATCAAAGCATGATATTACTAGTCTTGGTTTATATTATAATGTATATAAAACAGGAGTTAAACGGGATGGAGGATTTCAAAATAAAACAAAAAAGGACAGCAAAAATAAATCTTTGCGACACAATAAAACGTTGCAGGAAGCGAGCAGAGTCACGCCTGAAACAAAAAAAACAGGGGGGGGGGGGGATTGAAACTGAATACACGATGAAACGGACGTGTTAGGACTGCGGTTGTCTGGAGCAGCTGATGCAGCATCATCTTCAACGCCACCAGACCAAGACGTTAGATTAGCAAACCGGATACCGCACACGGGTTCCCCATCAGCTTTGTTTTTCTTGTACAGGAGGCACAACACAAAAGCGACGAGGGGAAGACAGACAAAAGAAGACGCGAGTAGAGAGAGAGAGAGAGAGAGTCGGCAGATGAGATTATGTCTTCATGAATGGGCCGCGGCCATCGGGCCAGATGGGAGCAGAGCCAGCATGGCGTGTCCTCGTTTGGTGAACATGGGTTCCTACTGAACACACACACACACACACACACACACACACACACACACACACACACACACACACACACACACACACACACACACACACACACACACACACACACACACACACACACACACACACACACCGAGGGTGCAGCAGCATGCGAGGGCTTTTGTGTTGACCTGATGCGCGCCTCTTTCTAATGGCCTTCCACATCCATCTCAGCGGGGCCAGGTGTCATAGGGCGTAGCGTGTTGGGCGTGCAGATTAAAGTCTTTTAAAAGAAGAAGAAGAAGAAGAAGAAGAGAAAAATGAAGGAGAACAAGAACAAGAAGAAAAGGAAGAAGAAGAAGAAGGGCAGCTATAGAGCGTCTCGTTTTGGGGGGAGGAGACAAACATGGCGGCTGCATCCTGAACGATCGGACTGAGAACACATTCGCTTCACATTTCAGAAGTCCGCTCCTTCTTTTGTCTTTTTCTTTCTTTCTTTTGTATTATTATTGTGAGACACATCCAAGACATGAATAGAAAGTTTACATTTTTATTTAATAAAGTCGTGCCAGCAAAATACCATAAAAGAATATTCAGGCTCGTTTGGGTCGCTTCGGGTGTTCAAATACATGCAGGGGGATGCTACGTCAGGGATGCTACGTCAGGGATGCTACGCCAGGGATGCTACGCCAGGGATGCTACGCCAGGGATGCTACGTCAGGGATGCTACGCCAGGGATGCTACGCCAGGGATGCTACGTCAGGGATGCTACGCCAGGGATGCTACGCCAGGGATGCTACGTCAGGGATGCTACGCCAGGGATGCTACGCCAGGGATGCTACGTCAGGGATGCTACGCCAGGGATGCTACGTCAGGGATGCTACGCCAGGGATGCTACGTCAGGGATGCTACGTCAGGGATGCTACGCCAGGGATGCTACGCCAGGGATGCTACGTCAGGGATGCTACGCCAGGGATGCTACGTCAGAGATGCTATGTCAGGGATGCTACATCAGGGATGCTACATCAGAGATGCTACGCCAGGGATGCTACGCCAGGGATGCTACGTCAGGGATGCTACGTCAGAGATGCTATGCCAGGGATGCTACGTCAGGGATGCTACGCCAGGGATGCTACGCCAGGGATGCTACGTCAGAGATGCTACATCAGGGATGCTACGTCAGGGATGCTACGTCAGAGATGCTACGCCAGGGATGCTACGTCAGGGATGCTACATCAGGGATGCTACATCAGAGATGCTATGCCAGGGATGCTACGCCAGGGATGCTACGCCAGAGTCAGAGATGCCTTCTGACAACCCAAGCTAATGAAGGACAGACTGTGGTTGATTGGTATGCATGAGGCTGTTGGCAGAAGTATTTTGGGCAGGGAGAAATAGGGAGGATAGAAAGCAAATAGTAAAAACAGTGACTGTACAGTCGAATGACTGGATCCAGTCACAAAGGACTTCAAAAGGGTTACGCAACGAAGTCAACGACCTTTTGTCCGTCGCGGTCGTCGGCATGAGGGATCAGTGAACTAGGTCACATGCTTTGAGATATTAATCCCCAGTACATCCATCTATACAAGGAGTATTTATACTAACTGTTAAAAAACAAAAGAAATGACTCAGCCCTGAGTAATGTCTGCAGGTATCCCTTTCAACCCCAACGACCTTCACCGATAAGGTTCGGCGGCCTGAATGGAAGCTGAAAAACAAACAAACAGAACCACCCAGCACACGCTGTACTTCCTGCCCCCGGGGAGACGCGGCGATAAACCCGCCGGCGACTCAGATGAGAGACTCCTCTCCTCGTCTGGTCCGTTTATGGCCAGAACAGGAAGAGAAGACTCGTCAGAGAAAAACCTCAACTCCTCCCGTCCGGAAGAGGAGAGGCGGCGGTGTATTCATCGAAAAATAGGCACTACGATGTGCCATCGCGTGGAAGAGGAATGAAGCTCTTCCAGACTGAAACGGAGCCCAGATTGATTTTTCAATCAGTAGCAACTGTCGGCGTGAGCTCCGCGATCACACCTTCGGGCGCATTCCTCGACGGTAATTATGAGTCACTTTAAGTCGACGGCGCCAACGGATGCCAAAGAGACACGCCTCGCAAACAAAACGTCAGAGATTCAGACCCTCCGGGCTAATCGGGGGGAAAGGTCAGCAGCGCACCTGCTGAAAAAATAACCCCGGGAGCCGAGACCCCGACGGGGTTCAATCGGCTCGGCAATGCGGTTGCAAGAAAATGTGAAGAAAAGTATCGCTGTTTACACTGCCGGAGGGGGTTTTCAAGCCTCCCTGGCGCTATCAGGGCCGGGTTATATTTAGTCATATTATATGACTGATACGGGAGAGGAGACACATTCCCAAAACCTCCTCCGATCAGAGAGACCCCCCCAAACACACCAGCGGAGCCGTTTTAAACAATACTTGTGCACCCCGTCTCAGAACCTTTTTTGCTGATAAGAAGCCGGCATGGATGTCTGCACACGGTGCGTAAGGGGAGCCGGGCGGGGGGGGGGGTGTCTGCAGGGAGCCGTCAGGGTAACGCTCCCTTCAGAAAAGTGTCAGGGCAAAAGGACAGGACTGGATCCCACGACGAGATCAGGATCGAGGATTCTCTGGGGCCTCGGATCGACGTCGGATCAGAAGCTCTTTGTCCATGCAGCACATGTTTCTTTTAACCTTCAGGAAGAGAAGAGGAGGAGCCAATGGGGGCGTGTCTACCAGTGCTCGCCAGTCAATTGGATTTTTCAAGCGGCGATAAGGCTTCTTGTTTCCGTGAACTTTGGGTCAGAGATGAGTCAATGATCGACGTGGTTTCTGGGCAGACCCGTGGTGAAGATGTCACACACACACACACACACAGCAAATATGGCGGGTTTAATGTGCACAGCCGGGGCAAAAGCAGCGGTAGGTCCAAATGTTGCAGCAATAAAGATTTGCAATCGTCGGTACGCAGACGACTTGGCGGTTTCCTTTGAATGACGTCGACGACGTATCTTTCGAGGAGCTGGCCTATGAATAGTGTAAACACGCCGGCGATGGGTGAGATGAACTGCGCAGGAGGTCGGTTCTTCTCCGGTGGCGGATCACTCGGGTCCAGATGGATGCATTCGACCGTTTAGGGCCAGTTAGCTGAGACGCGGGACGTGGTGAACGTGACCGGATAAATACCAGCAAGCGTGTTGGATATAGGAGGTAGCTCAGGTAGCACCAATTGGGCTAAAGTACAGCCGATGTAATCAGTTTTATTTTAATAAAATAAGTCACACACACCGAGATGGGGCACTTAAGTGAACAAATAAAAACATGTTTGGAGACATTTTTCCAACCCTACCCTGAAACACCTGACCGTGGCCTCATGAAAACACACCCGTCCTCTCATCAGAGGGCTGTGTGGGTCCACCCAAACACACACACACACGCACACACACACACACACAGAACAAGCTCACCAGGAAAACCCTTTCAAACGTCTTCATTAAAAAGGACGTTCAGCAGCGCTCCGCCCGGCAACTTCATATCCACCAATTACAAAATCTACAACATCAGCACTGACGTAACAGCGCGTGTGTGTAGGTCTGTGTGTGTAGGTGTGTGTGTGTGTAGGTCTGTGTGTGTAGGTGTGTGTGTGTAGGTGTCTGTGTGTAGGTGTGTGTGTGTGTGTGTGTGTGTGTAGGTGTGTGTGTAGGTGTGTGTGTGTAGGTGTGTGTGTGTAGGTGTGTGTGTAGGTGTGTGTGTGTAGGTGTGTGTGTAGGTGTGTGTGTGTAGGTGTGTGTGTGTGTGTGTGTGTGTGTGTGTGTAGGTGTGTGTGTAGGTGTGTGTGTAGGTGTGTGTGTAGGTGTGTGTGTGTAGGTGTGTGTGTAGGTGTGTGTGTGTAGGTGTGTGTGTAGGTGTGTGTAGGTGTGTGTGTAGGTCTGTGTTTGTAGGTGTGTGTATGTAGGTCTGTAAGTGTAGGTGTGTGTGTGTAGGTGTGTGTGTGTAGGTGTGTGTGTGTGTAGGTCTGTAAGTGTAGGTGTGTGTTTGTAGGTGTGTGTGTGTGTGTAGGTCTGTGTTTGTAGGTGTGTGTGTGTGTGTGTAGGTGTGTGTGTGTAGGTGTGTGTGTGTGTAGGTCTGTGTTTGTAGGTGTGTGTGTGTAGGTCTGTGTGTGTAGGTGTGTGTGTGTAGGTCTGTGTGTGTGTAGGTCTGTGTGTGTGTGTAGGTCTGTGTTTGTAGGTCTGTGTGTGTAGGTCTGTGTGTGTAGGTCTGTGTGTAGGTGTGTGTCCTTATCCTGGAATCCTAATGACAGGATAGAATGGCCACGACTCGTGTTGCCCCGGCAACAGGCGCCATGGATATGTGACAAAGGGGAAACGGGAGAGTGGAAGTCGAGGCAGACAGTCAGTCAGTCAAGAGAGAGAGAGAGAGAGAGAGATATACATAGAGAGAGAGAGAGAGACATAGAAAAGGAGAGAGAAAGAAGAGAGAGGGAGAGAGAGAGATGGAGAGAGATATACATAGAGAGAGAGAGAGACATAGAAAAGGAGAGAGAAAGAAGAGAGAGGGAGAGAGAGAGAGAAGAGAGAGACAGAGAGAGAGACAGAGACATAGAAAAGGAGAGAGAGATGAGAGAGAGAGATGGAGAGAGAGAGATGGAGAGAGAGACATAGAAAAGGAGAGAGAGAGATGGAGAGAGAGAGAGATGGAGAGAGAGACATAGAAAAGGAGAGAGAGTGATGGAGAGAGAGAGAGAGATGGAGAGAGAGAGATGGAGAGAGAGAGAGAGAGAGAGAGTGGCAGCAAGACGGACAGCTTTTGATGACGTAAAGAGGAAAACAAAATCAATGAGGAGCGTCAGGATTCACACAAAAAAGAGCCGTTAACCACGAGAAAAAGACGCCACACAGCCGTGTATCTTCAGAACATTTACATCACGCTCGAAGAAGAAGAAGAAGAAGAAGAGCAGCTATGACAGGTCCGTGGTTTCCACCTGCCTCATCACTCGCCCACTCTGCTTCTTTTTATAAACGTTCAAAAAGACCCCTTCTGTGAGCGTCCTCCGCTTTTAGTCTCCTCGTCTTCACACACACACACACACACGCACACACACACTGAATTAAACATGACTGTGATCGAGGGGCTTTGCTGGCTGAATTCTAATTACACCGGCTTTGCAGCTCGCGTGATGCCCGAGGCCCGTGTGGGAAAAGCTTCGCCAGTGTGTACGGAAATTCGCCAGAAAATTAGGCATGGTGGAGCGCACGTGTGTGTGTGTGTGTGTGTGGCTACAGAGCCCTCGGAAGAATTGACAAGCTTGTCAAACGGAAACCATATTTTGCGGTCGGTCGTAAAAAAAGAGAAGAGAACTAAATAAAAAATGAAAGCTTCAAACCGGCGTCATCGGATCCTTCACTTGTTTGCCTCTCATGGGAAGAAGACGTGGAAACACCTTTGAAGACTACGTCTAGCGTTCATCCTGCTGCGACCGGTTCGTCCTAACGTCGAGGACGTGGTCGATTCCTACACCCTAAGCCCGTCCACTGCTCCCTAACGCAGCCAGTCGAGGAGGGCCCGGCGGCCACAAGGGGCGGACGTGCGTTTTGGCTTCTTTCAGCTCATTTTTTTACGATCACAAACTTGAAACCCGTCTCTTAGTCTTAGTCATCGACTCCGATGAACCCACTTTAAACTGCCTCGTCAGCACCAGACAGACAAAGTAGAGCTGACGAGCGGAGCGGAGGCTTCAGGAGGCGCAGATTTCTCTCAGGAGCCGGTAGAAACAAAAACAAAAAGGTTTTAAATTTGACATTGAAAATGTGATTTTTTTTTACAGAGAACGCCAGAAACAGGAAGCAGAAGGATCACTGGAGGTGCAGATGAGGTATTTAATGATAAGTTAGCAGACACAGTTACTCTGGCCCAAGGCTGTCTGGAGGATTTCTTCCAGCTCAGCCCAAATAAAGAAAATAAAAAGAAATAAACAAAAGGCAGGTGGCTTTTATTTTGAAAATATTTCTTCTTCTTTTCTTTTTTTAAGCGAGTGGGTGTGGTGGAAGGTTTTCAGGAAGGGAGGAGAGAAAGGGAATGTCTACCGGGTGGTAAATAATTAAACACAATGGACTTTCACACCTGTAGCCGGGCGCACAATGTAAATGTAGGAGTTTGCCCTTTCGGTGGCCTTCCGTGTCTCGGGAGCTTTTTAACCATTTCAGGTTCAGGTATTCTTTAATCCTGCTGGACGCGTTGGGCCATTTCACCTCGAGGAACACACAGATGAGGATTACGCACAGCGGAGGAATGCACTCGCTGCTGCCAAAGCACCACTTTGACATGACGAGCGTGACCTTGTCGCAGAGCGGCTGCTCGCCTTGTACTTTAAATGCATCAATACGGCATCAATACATAAATACATGAACACATACGGTCAATACGTCCAGAGTCCTGAGGGACGAGCCGCACAACTCAGCGTTTACGCACCTTTTTTCATACTTTACGTTCTCCGATGTATGAAATACGCCAGTCTGCTCGTGAATGTGATGCTGCTCATGCAACAGATGCTACATCATAGTTGAAGAAGACCACATGGAGCGGCCTACAGGTGTGTGATTTGGTCACTTTCAGAGTCAGAAACTCACAGCTGATGCCAGGTGTACTGCTTCTAAATATACAATAGAACACATGGTTCCCAAAAATATCAATGTTTCTCAAATGAACTCTGTTATGTCACCTTTCTCTTGACTTCTAGTTTCTTTTAACTCGTCTTCTTCTGTGTTCTTTTTTGTTTGTATCGATGTGTGTGTGTTTTTTTATTTGTAATTATGTGTTTCTTGGTTTTTTTTATTTGTAACTACCTGTTTCTTGTGTTTTTTATTTGTAATTATGTGTTTTTTTTATTTGTAAGTACCTGTTTCTTGGTTTTTTTTATTTGTAACTGTGTTTCTTGTGTTTTTTGTTTGTAACTGTGTTTCTTGTGTTTTTTGTTTGTAACTGTGTGTTTCTTGTGTTTTTTTGTTTGTAACTACCCGTTTCTTGTGTTTTTTTGTTTGTAACTGTGTTTCTTGTGTTTTTTGTTTGTAACTGTGTGTTTCTTGTGTTTTTTTGTTTGTAACTACCCGTTTCTTGTGTTTTTTTGTTTGTAACTGTGTTTCTTGTGATGTTGCCTGTCTTGTCCAGGTCACCTTCGAAAAAGTGATTTTTAATCTCAATGGAACTCAACCGGTTAAATAAAGGTTTAATAAAACTCAAACAGATGCCATCAGACCATCCCACTAGATGCCGTGTTGTCGGAATTGATGTCAAACAGCGATATTCGGCTCAACAGAGCGTCTATTGGATCAAAAGACATCATCGGGATCCCATCGGCATCCAGGGTTTGGGGCGGAAAAAAACTAAAAACAATAGAAGTCAACGACGAAGTCGAGTGAGCTGTCGGGTAAGTCGCCGATTGGACAGATTCAATAACATCATGCATCACATTTTATCCGTGGGATTATATCGGAATGAAATCACACACACACACACACAACGAGATGTTCTGACACATAGCGAGCGCACACAGACTAAAATTACTCAGGAAAACCAGTAAAAAAAAATCAAACTATTGTCCTGATCCGATTGTCACCGTCATCGATACAAAGAAGTGACCTTTGACGTGAAAGAAGACTCCGGCCGCTTCGCCCTAAATTTAAACAATTAGTCATCCGAGTGGCTCCTCGGTGTGAATACAACTGGAGCTCCTAAAATCCCTGCCTCTCGCTCACTTTCTCTCTATTTGATGTGCTGACACACACACACACACACACACACGGGCCCGCCTCCCTTTTCCCATAATAACCCGGTCAGAAGGAACAGAGAGACTTTAAAAACAAAACCATTCCACCCCCTCCCATGTCAGGTTGCCAGCTCCATCTCCTTAATGGAGTCCCCCACCACAAGGAAATTAAAATATTTATATATATATATATATACATATTTAAATATATATAATTAAATATTTATACATATTTATATATACAGTATATACATATTTAAATATATATATGAGCCAGGGTTATATTTTTATGCAAATGCAGACGTGTTGCGGTACAAGAAGCTGCACTTGACCTACATAGCTCTTCTTCCCCTATAGAGAGGAGATCAGAGGGAGCTGGAAGCTAGGGGGACAAACCTTAATAACCACCAGCGCACAGGAATACAGCAGTGCACTCTGGGTAGAGGGGGAAAGAAAACCACACACACACACACACACAGAAAGCAGAGTGGTGCTTGTGGAGGGATGAAGACGGGAGTACATGAGGCCGTGCTGGATGTGGTCCAGGCGCTCAGCACCCACATGCAGCGAGAGGGTCGAGATGGATCAGGGTCTGGTGTTTTCTTTGGAACATCGAGGAGGAGCAGGAGATGATGATCTGCTTTGGTACTGACGTGCATAATGGAACATTCTTTTTCCACCGAGTTCCTCGTTAAAAAAAAACAAAAAAATCAAAACGGGCCATTATCGGAGGCTGGACACAAAAATTCCGCACAAATTACACAGGCCAGGCCGAGCCTCGCTGTTTTTTTGTAATTGCCTGCGCAGCCATGCCCAGAAAAAAAGAGAGAGAGAAAGGGAGGGAGGGGAAGAAAGAATCTGTGGGCGTCGGGGACGGCCCGAGAAGAGTTGGACGGCCAACAAAGAAATGAGAAAGCGACGGGGACAACAACGAAAAAGATGACGAGATGCGCTCGCCGGGTCTCTCGCGAGGCCGAGGGTCCCTCACGCGACAAAACATCAACGTCGTTATAACAAGTCCTGATGAACTGCATGGCTTCAGTCCCGGGACCAGCAGAACTTTACTGGTACTTTGAGAAATATTAAATAAAACCAGCCTTTCAAATGTCGAACAAAATCTGAAGTAGCCTGGCCCCGGGGTCAGGACTGCGGGGGCCGAGCGGCCTAAAGGAGGGAAGAGCTGACAGAACAGAAGCAGCACGCGGGGCGGCGCCGGGTCGATGTGACCGAACGAGTCCGGCAGGAGCACCGAGCCTCATTAAGGACGAGGGTCAAGCCTCCCACGGGCTGAGATCCACAGCGACTCCCTACAATTGATTATAAAGTATATCTCTGATATCTAATTAATCCGTGACACAGCAGTTTGGTCCCCGGGGCAAATCGGATTAGGATTGTTCAGATTAACTGCGACGCCCCCCCCCCCCGAAACACAAACTTTATTATCATTTAATTACGAATAGGGGAGGGGGGGCGTGGAACATCTCAAGTCCCGGATGGATTCAACCGGGAAAGCACCAATAGGTGTGTGTGTGTGTGTGTGTGTGTGTGTGTGTGTCGCCCCCCCCCCCCCGGATGAGAATGTTCAGTCGACATGCTTGGAAGGGAACACCTGACCCGATAATGCGCTCTGTGACAAATAACATGCCTTCTGTGTGTGTGTGTGTGTGTGTGTGTGTGTGTGTGTGCGTGTGTGTGTGGGTGGGCGGGGCATCCAAAGGAGAAAGAGTGGCTGTAAACACACACTTCTAATCCACTTAGAGGCGCAGGTGGGCCGCGCGGCGCAGGTGAGTGGAATGCACCGACTCGGATGAAGAACAAGTGGCAGATAGACAGAGATAAAAACAAATATAAAAAAAACAGAGATAACACAAACAGCTTTTCCCCCTGTGTGTGTGTGTGTGTGTGTGTGTGTGTGTGTGTGTGTGTGTGTGTGTGTGTGTGTGATGCTCGACTACTAAATTGAGATCAGAGGAAACTTTCACACTCACACCCTCCCACACACTCCTCTGGGAGCATTTGGTGATGGACCCGATAATCCTCCAGCTGCAGTGTTTGTTTACAAATGAGCAATATCGCAAAATGACGTTAAAAAAAAAGAAGGTGCCTTTGTTTTTGCCCGCTGGGCCTTCCTGCTGCATGGACGACTGTAAAGCAGCTGACAGCCAAAGTGGTTTGACTACAATCACTCAATTAACTCATCTTGTCAGTGTGTGTGTGTGTGTGTGTGTGTGTGTGAGTCACTTGTTTTCTGCTCTCACCTTCTTGCCCGCGACGCCCGTCTTGGAGAGGCAGGACTTCTCCAGGGTCAGGTACCCGCCGACGACCTCGATCTCCTCCGCCGCCGGGTAGCGCTTCTTCAGCAGGGAGCCCAGGTGGGCGTAGGCGGCCTGCGGGGGCGTGGACCCCGGCGGGGCCTCGCTCGAGGAGGAGGAGGAGGCGGCGTCCTGCTGCGGCGGCTCCGGGGAGCTGGAGTGGCCCTCGGACGGCTCCGCCCTGCGCCTGGGCACCACGGTGAAGGTGTTGCCCTTCCTCCTCTGCGCCGCGGGGCTGGGGGCCGGGCTGGGGCCCGGGACGCGGCGCCGGCTCTCCGCTTCGAGGTCGTCGATGTTCGTCACCGGCAGCTGATCTCGGGGGGGCGGCGTAGAGGAGGGGACCGGCGGGGGCGGGGAGTCCGAGGGAACCGGAGACGTAGGCGGGGTTGAAGACGGGACCGCCGGAGACGTGGGGGGTGAAGATGGAGCAGGTGGGGAGCAGGGGGCGGGGCTTAGAGCGTGAGATGGAGACGGGGGAGGTGATGGACTGGTGGGAGCAGGAAGTGATGCTTCAGGCTTCGGCGAGACCCTCGCGGACCCCTTGACGTCCTCCTCCTCTGGCGGTTTCTCCTCGGTCCTCTTCGAGGGAGCCGGGGCGGGCGTCGGGGGGGAGGGGGCGGTTGCCGTGGGCACCGCCGCTCCTCTGCGGGACGGGGACGGCCTCCCGTGGTCGGCGGCCGGCCGGCGTTTGGGGATCACCGTGAAGGAGTTGCGGGACTGCAGGCGCAGGTTTGCGAGGGCCCGGGCCTGGACGTCCCCGTCGGGGATCCGGGTCAGGTCCGGCTTCGGGGAGGGCCGGATCTCGAATTCGGAGGAGGAGCGGGTCGCCTTGAAGAGGACGGCGCCGGTCGGGGAGCCCGGCGCCTCGGAGCCCTCCCAGTCTCCTCTCTCTCTGGCGGGCTTGGCGTGCCAGCTGTTGTCGGGCTGCTCGTCCCCGGGGCTGACCCCGTGGCCTCCGCTCTCTTCGAACCATTGGCAGAAGGAAGACACGGGCGGCGGCGGCCCGCCGGGGCTCTGGTGGGGGGCGCCGACATCGGTGACCTCCTTCGGCTTCGGTTTGGAAGACGAGGGACTCTGGGAGACGAGCGACGGCGGCTGACCGCTCGCCGCCGGGCCCGGCCAGGCCTTCGGCACCGGATCCGGCCGCGGCTTGCACCGGAGCCGCGGCCTGCCGCCGGAACCGCGGTCCAGGTCCAGCAGGTTCTCCGTGCTGCGGGACTTCTTCTGCAGCTTCCCGTAGTTGCTGTCGAACTTCTGCAGCATCCGGCTGACCCTGCCTTGACCCTCGCCGCCCGGCTCCAGGGCCTCGTGACCCGGGCGCCCCAGGGTGCTCAGGTTCTCCTCGCTCTTGCTCAACGTGGTGTCGTAAATGACCACCTCCGCGGCTCTAATCTCGGTCACGGCGCTCCCGCTCCGGTCCAGGAGGTCGCTCAGGGAGCTGTAACTACTCACGCCGTTCTGCTGCCATTTGGACCCCGGGTTGAGCCCCCCGGCTTCCGGGAAGTAGTCCGGGTCCGACTCGATGATGATGATATTGTCCGCGCGGATAGTCCGTATGCCGGGCACGCTGCCGTACAGCTCCAGGATGTGCTGGACCGGGCGAGCGGCGGCGTGGTTCTCCCGGTCCTGCCGCCTCCGGCGCTCCTTCTCCAGCTTGATGAAGGGGTTCTCGTCCAGCGGGCCCAGGCTCTCCTGCAGCACCAGGCTCTCGCGTCCTCCGCCGTCCTCCTCCGGGCCCGGCGTCGTCCTCTCCGCGTCCGCCGGCCGGGGCTCTTTGTTGTTGGTGAAGTGTTGGCTGGCGGCGGTGATGGTGTAGCTCCGCCCGGACCCGCCGCTCGGTCCAACGTCTCGTTTGGCTCCGGTGCCGCCGCCGTTCACGTTCCCCGTCTGCTCGCCGTTGACCCGCTGGGAGCCCGAGCCGCCGCCACCGGGGCTCGTCTCCGCGGCACCGGCTCCTCCAGACCCGCCGCCCTTCGCCTTCCTCCTCTCCAAGATCTCTCGCTTCCAGGCCGGCATCCTCGGGCTCTCTTGCCCGCCGGGCTCTTGGCGGAGGAGGCGTAGCTCTCCTCCTCCTCCTCCTCCGCCCGACATTGCGGAGGGGTTTGAGAGGGGGATGAAGAGGAGAGAGAGAGGCCCGGCTCTGAGGCGCTGTGCCGCGGGTCCGGTGCGGCTATAAAAAGAAACCTGTATCCAGCTCCGACTGTACCTGCAGCGCCGTTCACCGCACACACTCACACACACACACACACATCACCAACGTCTGTTTCCTCTCTCTCTCTCTCCTCTCGCGCTGCCTCCTCGCCCTCTGACTCCACACAGCCCCGCCCATCCGCAGCGGCACGAGCGGCTTCGGCTGTCCCATCCTGCTTCCTGATTGGTCCCCACCGCTCACGGACACGCCCCTTTCTTTTTGTAGTACGCCACACACCGACGCAAACCCCTCCCGTTTCTATTGTTGACTGGGCAAGGAAGGCCTGTCAATCAAAAGTGTTGCGTTCAGGTTCAACCCGCCCCTCTCTTTTTGTACTATATTTAAAACCGTCAGTGGCTGTATCTGTTATTGGGTAATTAAAAATAGATTTGTTGTCAATATTGTTCATGCTGCGACAGTTTAGATTTATTATAATAAGTAACCATTATTTAATCCCAATCCTAACGGGTAAATAAATAGATAAATATAAATAAAAACATTGATTAATCTCTATTCTAGGTCGCCTATACTGAATATTGACTTCTTTCTGCTTTGATTTTTAAAAATGTACTTTTCTATCTTTAATTTCTCAATTAGTGGTTGTTTTAGTGGTTAATTGTTGTATTTAAAACCACTTAGTATTAATGTTACTATATTTAGCCTTATAGGGATACTTAAACTGTACATTGTTTTTGTTCACGTGTGATAAATACATTATATATTAAATATATATCGTCTACTGTTCATTTACCATGTTGCAGATGATGCCACCTGTCGATAATCTGGCCGAGAAGTAGCCCGTGCTGCATATTGAATCAGCACTAAGAGGGGCTATTCTTGGGTACTACAAGCGATTACTGTACCTCATCAAACATTTATCAGCGAGCCATAATTAAGAACGGCGAGGCTGAGGAGGACGAGGGGAGGGAAATAATCAAACGCACGGAAGAAATAGGCCAGTGTGTTCCTTCAGTCTGCTCTTTCACGATTAATTAAGCAGCTGGAGGAGCTATAAAACTAGCGGTGACGTCAGAAGATTGATTAATTGATTAATTGAATTCATCGGGGCTAATATTTAAAAAAAACACAGTTTAATATTACACAATACATTGACACTCATTTAAGACATAATCCATCACATGACACATGCAAGAATAATTCTTCTTATGGTCGATAGAACCGGAATACAGTTAAAGTATAGGACATGCATTGTGATGTATCTTATTGAAGTCTGTAAAGTGCTGAATTCTGTCAAATACAAACATGACACAAACACACGCGCACACACACATATGTTGTTGTAGAACAACGCGTGTGTTGGAGACGTCGTGTTATAAGCGCTCCTATAAATAGGCCAGGCGCGCCTCCTAGTGGCCAGAGAGAGGAAGGCCCAGTAACATATCGCGGTCTCCACCTGCCTAAAACATATTCACAAGACGACACTGGATAAATGTTGATGTTTTATTTACACCATGACGAGAACATATTAACATAAATAAAGGTTCCGTGAATTTATTTCCAAAAAAAACAAAACATGTAAATATTACGCGAAATTTCACATCGTGAATTACCCTTAAAAAATGAGGCCTTAAATACATGCAGTACATACACACGGGAAGATCAAACTCGAGATCAAATACATTACATATCGTACAAATAAACAGCAATACACGGGGGAAGACGTTGGGCAGAACTCACACTCACTTCTTCTCCATCGGGGTGAGACTGAGCCCAGAACACGCTTCAGAACCAGCGTCTCGCCGTTCAGACCGTTCTCCTTCATGGACTTGACGAGCCGGGCAGCTCGAGGGACAAGGGAGGGGGAGACTGTGTGCGCAACACTCCTTGCAACAGGCAACAAAGTGAGTCACATGAGAGTAAACCTCAACAAATGGCGCAGGCAAGCAATGTCTTCCTCTTGAGGGGGAGGGGGGGGGGGCTCTGCTACCCAAATATGTGTCTGGGGCATTACAGCCTTTAGGTGTTCACCCGTTCATTATCTTTACATGTGGCTTGTGCATTAAAACATAACTGTGGTGTACATTTGTTTTCCTCACGGCTCATCGTCTGAACGTTGATTGCACAATGCACGAAAACACGACTCTTTGCATTCCTAAAAGTATTGAGAAAAAAAAGCACAGCAGTAATCCAGCCTGATGTAAAGGGGCTCAGAAGAACAGTTATGTGTATTGATATGCATCGTCTAGTTGCAATTAACGCCCACATTCAGTCTTTAAAATCAACCGACGGTTTAGCATCGCAATGGGACCATTAGAGAGGTTTATGCGACATGTCAAAAAGGTTTGTGGTGCCCCTATTGTTCTTGTTCCAAAATCAACAGCCTCCATTCTTCTGGGAAGAAGAAGTACTGCATTACAACTTAAGCGAGCAGTAAAAAAGTGTGTTCATTTCATTGCTCCCAGAGACACACACACATGTAAACAAACTCCATTCTGAAACGTGAGAAACGTGAATGAAATAGCAATGAGCCAAAAGAGAAATGACGCCACAGTTATGCTTTAAATCTCCAACGGCGGACGGAGATAGCTCTTCGCTCCCGCGCCGATGATCCGAGCGCGCCGCCTCTCCTCAGTTGACGCGGCACGCTCGTATCATCAGCAGCTGCAGCAGGATGAACAGCGGCGACACGATGAGGCCGAACCACAGGTCTCTGGCTTGCTCCTGCTCCGCCAGCTTCTGGCACAGCAGCACCTCGCACACCAGCTTCAGGCTGAGCACCGTCAGCACCCAGAGGAGCCGCAGCACGGCGAGCCGCTTCTCGTTCTCCTGGTAGAGGCGGATGGACACGATGGCCGTGAAGTAGGCGCTGAGGCCGTCGGCGGCAAACAGCGGCACGAACACCAGCCACCAGCTCAGCGTCGGGGCGAACATGTCGGCCCGCAGAGCGACCAGCATGCTGAAGGCCAGAAAGGCCAGCAGGTGGAGGAAGAGTTCAAAGGTGGCAAAGCCCAGCCACTGGACTAGTTCCCTCAGGGAGAACAGCATCGCTGAGGACAGGAGGGCCTTCAACCGGCGACGGGCGGACTGGGGACCAAGGCAGCCCGGGCTAGGGCCCAAAGCGCTCCAGAATTAAGGTGGCGGAGAGTAGAGTCGAGTAGTCAGATTAGGCCTCGGCAGCTATGGTGATTCTGCAAAGACGACCCACGTCACTCTTGGCTACATCTTCAAATCCATCCCCGAGGATGATGAAGATGGGATTGCAGGAAGTGCTCCCAGCGTCTGGAAACCCTTCCTAATGGATGCCAAAGAAAGCACAACACGAGTAAAGAGGATGCAGTGCGTTACAACTGACGGATCTGATGGAGGAAACACAGCAAACATGCGCATAACGCAGAGTGGACAGGGCCCACATCACCTCTCACAGGATCAGGACACAGCTAACGCCTGTGACTCCAGCCATCCGTCTCCATGACTTCATCACGTTGTCAGTTCAACAGTTAGACTGAATTAACTCAGCTAGATAGCGGCTGATAATGGTAGAGCGAGTCTGAAATTACACGTAGTGCTATAGCAACGTTACAGATGAAGTCCAGCTAACTTACATCTGACGTGTCATCGATGAAACAGAGTGGAGCCGATCCTTTGCACTACTATGTAAGCTAACCACAGACAGTCAGATATCATCTAATTACCAACGAAACGCACGCATAGACTTCTACAAAATGTATTTCACTGTGACTACAGATTACTTCACCTTAATAACACTCGGGCGTTTTCTCCTCCATCTAGCTGGAAGCGAAACTGTCAGTACACAAAGCTATCAAACTATTAGCATCGTAGTTTCTTCTTTTTTTCTCGCCTTTCTGGAAATATCGCGAGACGAGTACACTCAGATTGTACGGAAGCCGAACGGACTGGCGTACTAAATTTGCAAATATTTTCCTATTATTAATCCATCTTTAACACTTTCACCTGTATTAATCACCCGGTTCTCTATGTTTACTGTTGTATTTAGTTATAATAAAATGTAATAACTTCAAATTTAAGTGTTTCTTAATTTAGCTCCGAATTAATACAAATTACACTCCAGTCGGTAGGTGGCGGTAGTGAGCCATCATGTCTCCCGCGAGCCGTCGGCCAGAAACCAAAGAAGAATCACCTGACTTGACTGAAGAGTGGGGAAGTCGCGGACTCATTTTATCAAGTAAGTACACCGATTTATTGTAGAATTTATGCAGTTTCTATCCATATTCTTGGATTGTAATGTTACAGATTTAACACATAATATGCTGTTAGTACATAATTATACATCGGAGTACATTGTAATGTAGTATGACGGTTTTTTTGCCAGCCAAGGTGATAAATGACATGTTGTAATAGTAACTTCGCCTTCTTCTGGTTCATTATCTCTCGAGCACAAGGACAAGGACAATGTCTGAAAGCACACAACGGTCGTGTGTTTCAACCTCTGTCTGATTAAAGCGCACTGCATGTCAGTTTGACATTTTCTGAATGTCTTTGCTTCATATCTGAGGTCATAAATGTATTATTATTATTATTATTAATATTACAGCATGGGTTCGATTTTGAGCATATCATGTTCTAATATCTTCACAACACGATGCAAAATATATATTTATGCGTATTTTTCACCCAGCCTCGGGGTCTCTTACACGAAATGTATTCACAATTCAAGAAAATGACAACAATTTAATGAAAATGCATGTGCATGGTGTCAAAAAAAATGGGGGGAAAATTGCCAATGAAGATTTTTAAAAAAAAGAGTTAATAATAGAGCCAAAGCTGCTGTTTGGAGAAGCAGCCTCACGCATGCCTGCTCAGTTCTCATGGTGACTGAGCCCAGATGAAGCGTGTGAGAGTGGTATTTTGACTAATGGGGCCCGGGGCCTCCTCCCTGTGGAACCTTCTCCGTGTTTCTCACGAGGTCTCTCCGTCTCAGGCTAGAAGATGCAGACACCAGCAGAGTCCATCCTCCACAGCGGCTATTTCCATCCGACGCTCCGATACTGGCAGAGCTGCGCCGCCGACGTCAGGCCCGAAAATCTCATCTACCCGATATTCATCACGTAAATGAAATCCGTCGACAAATATTTACAAATTGCATTTAAAAAAAATTATTTAGCAGGTTTGGCGTATGAGGTCAGAGGTCAACGGCCACGGGCTGTGTTGTTGGACGAGGTGTTCATGTCGGTTCTGTGTCCCGCTCGCCTACAGAGACAGTGAAGATGCCGTGGAGCCCATCGGCAGCCTGCCGGGGCAGGCCAGGTGAGAGCAACGCAGCACAGACATCCACAAGAGTCTGACTTCTAAAACATTTTGAACCTTTAGTTAACCTTTGTGAGTCCCATTGAGATTTAAAATCTCTCTTTTTTCGAGGGTGACCTGAAAAAGACAGACAGCGACGCAAGAAACACACAGTTACACACAAAAAAGCACACAACAAGAAGACGAGTTTAGGGACACTAAAAGTTAAGAGACTGTGACGTGACCGAGTTAATTTAAGAAACATTCACACTTTTGGGAAACCTGCCTCTATTTTTATCATTTTATATTTAAAAGCTTTGAGTTCTAAATTATTCTGCAACAACTTATTGCCCTGTGTGGACTGCAGAGGGGATTTAAGTCCACACACACACACACACACACACACACACACACACACACACACACACACAGTGCCCCCTCAGCTGTGGACCCACTGAGGGTGTTGTCCTTTAGATAAAGTCCTGGGCGGGGTGGACCGGAGCCAGATGCTGGACCTGGACCGAGATAAGAAAAGAATCCGTTAAGACTGTTTTTGTTTCTCACACAACAAAAAGCCCAAAAAGCTCCTCCTGACTTCCTGCGACTCGAGAGACGAGGAGCGGCGGCGTCTCTCAGTCTGAAACTTCTGTCAATATATAATCATTTAGATTCTAGTTTTAAACTCAATACAATTTCATACATTATCGAAAAGGCCCCCTTCTTCTTCCTCTTCTTCTTGTAATTCTTCTTCTAATTCTTCTTCTTCTTCTTCTTCTTCTAATTCTTCTTCTTCTACTAATTCTTCTTCTACTAATTCTTCTTCTAATTTTTCTTTTTCTTCTTCTTCTTCTTCCTCTTCCTCTTGTAATTCTTATTTTTCTTCTTCTTCTTCTTCCTCCTCTTCCAATTCTTCTAATTCTCCTTGTAATTCTTCTTCTAATCCTTCTAATTCTTCTTCTTCTTCTTCCTCTTCTTCTTCTTCTAATTCCTCTTCTTCTCCTCCTCCTCCTCCACAGATACGGGGTGAACAAGGTGGAGGGGATGTTGCGGCCGCTCGTGGAGAACGGCTTGAAATGTGTACTGATTTTTGGTGTGCCTGCAAATATAGAAAAGGTATGTAAGATTAGGGGGTGGGGGGGGGGGGGGCGGTAGAATACTCAAACGGGGTTCATACGGTCATGGAAAACCTGGAAAAGTCATGGAATTTTAAAATGGTTATTTCCAGACCTGGAAAAGTCCTGGAATTTTTTTTTTCAATGCACCATTGAATGTTCTGCTTCTGGATGGGAGCACATTCTAGAAAGCCCTCTGTAAACAGACTAGAGTCCAGGGTTGTGGAATGTGATGATCTTTCTCTCTCTCACACACACACACACACCTACACACACTGATCTGGCCTCCCCCCCCCCCCCCCCCCATCAGGACGCTCAGGGCTCTGGCGCCGACGCAGACGACACGCCCACCATCCTGGCCGTGAAGAAGATCCGGTCGGCGTTCCCGGAGCTGCTGGTGGCGTGCGACGTCTGCTTGTGTCCCTACACGTCCCACGGGCACTGTGGTCAGTGTCTGTCCAGGGCTCCAGGAAAACCTGGAAGAGTCCTGGAGTTTTTAAATGGTTATTTCCAGAAAAGTCCTGGGAACAAAATCTAAAAAAGTTTTGGGGAAATCCTGGAATTTTGTTATATTCATATGTTCATTTACACTGAGTTTTAAAGAATGAATATGCTTTTAAAATAAAGACATAAATTAATATTCTACTAATAATTATTATTAGTTAATATTTTTAAAGAAAGATGCTCAAAATACACGCTCTCTGTGTAAGTTTTTTAATTGAATTATATTTATTTATATAAATGTTTATTCTTTTAATCAAACTGTCTTTCTCCCTCTCCCTCTCTCTCCCTCTCTGTCCTTCTCCCTCTCCCTCTCTCCCTCCCTCTGTTTCTGTCTCTCTCTCCCTCCCTCTCTTTTTATCTCTCCCTCTCTCTCTCTCTCCCTCCCTCTGTTTCTCTGTCTCTCTCCCTCCCTCTTTCTCGGTCCCTCTCTATGTCCCTCTCTCTCTCCCTCTCTCCCTCCCTCTGTTTCTGTCTCTCTCTCCCTCCATCTCTATATGTCTCTGTCCCTCTCTCTCTCCCTCCATCTCTGTTTATCTCTCCCTCTCTCTCTCTCTCCCTCTCTCTGTTTCTCTGTCTATCTCTCCCCTCCCTCCCTCTCTATGTCTCTCCGTCCCCGTCTCTGTCTCTCTCTCTCCCTCTGTACTTCTCTCTCTCTCTCCCCTCCCTCCATCTGTCTCTGTCCCTCTGTCCCTGTCTCTCTCCCCCCCCTCTCTCCCTCTCTCTCCCTCTGTCCTTCTCTCTCTCTCTCCTCCTCTCTCTCCCTCCCTCTGTTTCTGTCCCTCTCTATGTCTCTCTGTCCCTCTCTCTCCCCCCCCTCTCTCCCTCTGTCCTTCTCTCTCTCTCCCTCCCCTTCTCTCCCCCCTCTCTCTCTCCCCCTCTCTCTCTTGTTGCAGGTATCCTGAACGATGACGGCTCTCTGAACAACGACGCCAGCTGTCTGCGTCTGGCCGAGGTGTCTCTGTCTTACGCCCGAGCCGGTAACTCCGGTTCTTCCGGTCCAAGAATGTTTTTCCAATTAAGGAACAAAAACATTCCGATTAATAAATACTCATCTCATGTCTCGCCCGGCAGGCTGTCACATCATCGCTCCCTCCGACATGATGGATGGAAGAGTGGCGGCCATTAAGAATGCCTTGTTGTCTAACGGCATGGGGAACAAGGTAATCAAATACTCGTTTTCACCATCATGGCCGCCCTCTTAAAGAGACAGTAACTGAAACGCTTTATGAACTACTCCCGAGTATATTGTTTTACAACTCTCTTTGCATTTGATTATTGTTTATTGGAGTGTAGAAATAATGTACATACATTTCTCTAATATTATAACCATTTAATTTGAAACCTTCAAAATAAAAGCACAGGATATTTTTTCTTTTTTTCTTAAAGAAAAGGTGATCACGCGTCTTTCAAGCCATCAGGGGGCCGCATTAAAATGACGTGGCGGGCCGCATTTCGGCCCGCGGGCCTTGTGTTTGACACCTGTGCCCCTGGACCAACAGTCCAGACCCTTTGGAGATCTAGTGCAGGGCTCTCAGAGTCAAGTTATTAGAAATAACACTATAATAAGATAGAAAAATAAAAAATATATAAAGTAAACACTATAGAGAAGGTGGTAATATACACAAGAACAATAAAGCTGCTGGTATGTACAGTTTTAAACATCAGTAGAAACTCTTTAATATTCTCAATGGCGCTCTGATGCAAAGAGGAATACTACTGGTGGACTCTGATACTTTACTTGTAGGACACGGTCATGTCGGTGATGGTTTCTTTGCGTCTCTTTTTTTTCTCCTCCCAGGCCTCAGTGATGAGCTACAGTGCAAAGTTCGCCTCCTGTTACTACGGCCCCTTCAGGTGAGGAAGCTCCTTTTTGGCGTGTAAACAGATCCGTGATCAGTGGAAACGTCTCGGGGCTGAATCCTTGTGCTTTGTCGTGCAGAGACGCCGTGCAGTCCACACCGGCGTTCGGGGACAGGCGGTGCTACCAGCTGCCCCCCGGGGCGAGGGGACTCGCCCTCCGGGCTGTGGTCAGTGGGCATTCGGGGGGGGGGGGGTCGGGGGGGGGTTGTGGGAGCCGAAGCGCTCGGCCTCACCGTCAATTCTGTTTCCAGGAGCGAGACGTGAAGGAGGGAGCCGACATGCTGATGGTGAAACCGGGTCTGCCGTATCTGGACATCGTGAGAGAAGTCAAGGACATGGTATGTGTGTGTGTGTGTGTGTGTGTGTGTCTTTTTGTGTGTGTGTGCGTGGGGGGGGGGCAATAATAAGACTATTAGGCAGTAGTCTACAGATTCAAAGGGTTTTCTTCGATTTTTTTTTAGCAAAAAACAAACATCAGACAATCATATTACATTTTATTCTTATTTATTTGTGGTTACTTATTGTTTTTTTTACAATTATAACTTATTTATTTGTTTTTTTAGAATTCAAAATTATATATATATATTTTTGTTGTTGTGTGTACCTACCTAGCACAGGCAACAAAGAACAAAAATAAAAGGCTATTAAATTATCATAATTATTATAGTAAGTTATGGGGGCATTGTACTATAATAATTATGATAATTTAATAGCGTTTAATTTTATTCTTATTCTTATTATATTTAAGTTATTATTATTTATTTATTTTATCTAACATCATTATCTTAACATAATTATTATAGTAAGTTATGGGGCATGTTACTATAATAATTATTATAATTTAATAGCGTTTTATTTTATTATTATTTCTATTATTATTATTATATTAATTCTATTATTATTTATTTATTTTATCTAACATAATTATCTTAACATAATTATTATCGTAAGTTATGGGGGCATGTTGCCCCCCCCTCGTGGTATCAGGGGCAACATTATATTTCTCGGGGGCAATTTCTCCCCGGTGTACTTCTGACTGTTCTCTGCATTTCGGGGAACATGCAGAAGACGTTCCCCTCATTCAGATAATTATTGGAGGGAGTTTCCACGTTGCATACCGTGACGTTGCGCTCTCTCTCTCCTCAGTTCCCGACTCGCCCGCTGGCGGTGTACAACGTGTCGGGGGAGTTCGCCATGATGTGGCACGGAGCGCAGGCCGGAGCCTTCGACCTGCGGGCCGCCGTGATGGAGGTCATGACCGCCTTCCGCCGGGCAGGTGAGAGGAACAGAAGGTTACACTTGAGGGAGAGAGAGAGGGGGAGAGAGGTGGGGGGAGAGTCTCTATGTCCCCCTCTCTCTCTCTCCCATTGGTCACCATGTATATGAACCCTCAGATGGATTATTAGTGTATCCCTGTTCACACACACACACACACACACTTTCAGTCAGGGTACATGGGTATCTAAAATAAAATGTTCAGTTCGAGATATCATCCGACTTGATGCGTGCGTGTGCGTGCGTGCGTGCGTGTGTGTGTGTGTGTGTGTGTGTGTGTCCCTCCACGCTCTGCGATGCAGGTGCTGACATCATCATCACCTACTTCACACCTCAGCTGCTCAGCTGGCTGAAGGAGTGAAGGACGGAGAACCCAGAGAACCCGGAGACGGAGAACCCGTAGACGGAGAACCTGCATTGTTGGCCTTTTTTAATTTTTATTTTTCCTATTCCGCTTTGTGATGATTCACAGATCAGGACATGAGAATGTAAACGTTGATAATCTGGGGAACGTCTCCTCCTAACTAATGGATTATGGGATGTCTGTGTATTAATGGTGGGAACACTAATATCTGCTAAGATTATGTATAAATTGCTACCTCAGCCTGTCACTACATATTTAGAGTATATTAAACAAATAAATCAACAGCATTGATCGTGGTTGTATTTTCTCTTTTAAAATGAATCATATTCACATTTTTGTCTCGTAAAAGCAATTTCATATATTAATTAAAAAAGTAGTGCTGCCCCCGTTTCGTAAAAACAAAGAATACATGAATAAGAAAAGTTTCGAGAACAGTAAAATTAAAGAATTGTAATTATTGATATTGATGGGTTATATATGTGTTGTCTGCTGTCCTCTGGAATACGACTCTGTTGCTTTAAGAGCACGACGACTCAACGAGCTCCAGGTGACTGCTCTACTCCTCTTGATGAGTCATTAAAGTTCGAGGTGCTGCTGTGTGGGAGGAAGTCACAGCTGCACCGAAAACACACACACACACACACACACACACACATGAGCAGTAGTGTGCATCATTCAGACTTTTTTTTAGGATGTGTTACATGTTGCTGAATACTGCAGGGGGGGGAGGAGGGAGGGGGTCCTTTCACATCTCTTTACGAGCATCCTTTAAGATTCTTCCCCCCTCCACTTTGACCTGTGAAGTGCCAAAACTCATTGCAGCGTTTCCTCGTGTTTTTTTGTTTTTTAATGTGTTTTTGTACCTTTCATCATCCTCTACACACACACACACACACACGTGTCAGAGCAGGTATGAGAATAGGCCCATTTTAAAGTATACAGGTGATCCTGTTCTTGTTAGTCGGCTCCAGGGCAACGAGACCAGACACAGTCCAGGTCATCCTGGAGTCCCATCTAACCAGCTAACCTAACCAAACTTAGCTTAACCAAACCTAACCAAACCAAACCTAGCTTAACCTAACCTAAACATCTAGCTAATCCCACAATCAGCAATAACTTTCCCTTGATCATCATCCATCAGGCCAGCAGGAGGAGCAGTTGAGTCACGTGCGTCAATCAAATCAACCAATCCATGCACAGCGTCACCACCAGGCGGCCACTTGTTGAATATATCACTTTGTATGGTCTCAATTAAATCACAAAATCATTACAATCTGCACGTGCTCGGATCCCTATAATAATACTCCCCAAATCTCTCTGCAGTCATTACGCACAGGAGACTGGAGCCGAGTGCCGCTGCGCTGTGTGAAGTGGCCACCAGGGGGCGACTCACTGCCGTTTTAACGAGATTAATAATTACACTGCAAAACAAGGACACAATCAACCTGTCAGATATTTCTTGTGCAGTCTGTCGCACTTTATTTTACTTTCACAGTTTCCATTGAACACGACCACCTTCTGGTCTCCATGCAGTTTAATTTGTGAATTTTAATTTGTATTTAAAAAATGTAAAAATACATGCCGGATCTGCCTAATTGTGTAAGAAGGGAGAATTTAAAAATAAAATGATAACATGTAGTGTTTTATATACATTAAAGAACCTTCTCAACTCACATGAAACGAATACTGTGACATAATCACGTCATGCTCTCCCTTAGTGGCCAACTGGCTGATGGCGGGCGGACTTTTCTTGCAGTGCGTGACGCGCGGGGGCCGAGCAGCAGTGGGCTGCTCCGCTTTAAGTCGCAGTCATCTGGATGCACGTTATCACTCCCGGAGAGGCTGTCGAGTGAGAGGGCCACGCTGCGCTGTGGGAGTCGCTTTTTGGGGGGGGAAGTATCCGGGAACTCGATTCCACGTGGATTTTACGCACCGGAGACGCGCATGGCACCGCCGCGCTGGCACGACAGGATGATACCCTTCCCGACTTTATTTGACGTTTGAGGGAAAAGAGGAGAGAGTGAGGGAGAGGGAGACGTATGGTGTGGCGTCGGGGTGCCAAAGCCGGACTTGTCTCCTCTCCAAACGGTGCGCTTTGCGGTCCGGGTCTCACTATGGGATGCAGAGGCGCGCTGGGATGCTGCGTGCTCGCCGCGCTCTCCTGCTGCCTCCTCCCCGGCTGCCGCGGGAACATCACCGTGGCGGTGATGCTCCCGGACAACCACCACAAGTATCCGTGGGCTCTGCCGCGCGTCCTCCCGGCTCTCATGATGGCGCGCGAGGACCTGCACACTAAACACGGACTGCTGCTCGGACGCTTCATCAACATCCTGAGCTTCAGCACCGAGGACCCCGTGGCGGGCTCGTGCGCCGAGAGCCACGCGCAGGTGGTCGCCGTGGACGCCAAGCTCTACATGCATCCGGACGCCTTCTTCGGACCCGGATGCGTGTACCCGCTCGCCTCCGTGGGGCGTTTCGCGTCCCACTGGAAACTCCCGCTGATCACAGCCGGTGGACCGGCGTACGGCTTCGACAAGCGGGAGGAGTACCGGACCATCGTGCGCATCGGGCCGTCCACCACTAAGCTCGGGGACTTCGCCAACGTCCTGCACACGCACTTCAACTGGACGTCGCGCGCCGTGGTGATCTTCCACGACCTGCGGATGGACGACCGGCCGCACTACTTTCTGTCGGAGGGCATCTTCCTGAACTTAAAGAGGCAGATGAACATCACGGTGGAGGCCGAGCCGTACCAGGACGACTACAAGGACTACAAGGATCTTATCAGCTTCATGAAGGAGCGCGGCAGAAGTAAGGAACACGTGTTTAAAGAGATCCATTCTGGACTGAAAGTGTAATATCCTGCGGGCAGAAAGTCTGTAATGTGCTTAGATTTTCTGATCCAGATTATTTTTTAAAATCCAGAAGTCGTTTTACTTTCCCTGTACCAGCTTGTTTTTGAAGTGTGTGTGTAACATTATCTTGAAGTAGAGCAGATCACCAGCTGGTCTCCATCAGGCTGTTTCAGCGGATGGAGATGACATCCCCAATAACCCGGGGAGGGGTTTACTTTAGTTATCACACGCGGATGCAGACATATTCTTATTGTTCTGATTTTTTTTATCACACACTTCTGTTAGATTTGGAGTATTATTGTTTTTTTTAAAGAAACGCTGCAGAGGGAGATTCCGTTCCCCGACAATGAGGTCACACTTCCCAGCAGATAGAGACAGCGAGAGGTTGACTGGAAGAGGTGCAGAGAACATCCGGTTTATTACGCAGTTATTACAGTGGAATGTTTAGGCTGTGGGCAGTGTGCTGTAGGTTTATGGCCTGCAAGAGGAGACCACCAGAGAGAGAGAGAAAGAGAGGGAGAGGGAGAGAGAGGGATAGAGGGAGAGAGGGAGGGAGCGAGAGATGCCTTGTCTGTGCGGTTCACTTTACGCACGCTTGCGGCTGCAGCTCATTTACTTGGGAATGAAAATCCCCAAAATGAGTGTATGTACAGCATACACACACACACACACACACACACACACACACACACACACACACACACACACACACACACACACACACACACACACACACACACACACACACACACACACACAGAGCACTTTTTATGCGTAAAAATGATGCGCAAAACGTTTATTTCCTTTAGTTCCTGTTGGACTGTTTCCCCCTCAGTGGAAACATCGATGAGGATCTGGCGCAGCAGGATAAACAGAACATGAAGCTGTCACTAGTGTGTAGAA
Source organism: Pseudoliparis swirei (assembly GCF_029220125.1). Classification (NCBI taxonomy): domain Eukaryota; kingdom Metazoa; phylum Chordata; class Actinopteri; order Perciformes; family Liparidae; genus Pseudoliparis; species Pseudoliparis swirei. Next base: position 3,225,338 of record NC_079402.1, on the reverse strand, counting down.
CACAACCTCACATCCTCAAGAACTACTGAAGGGACCCGCAGAAGAGTCTCTGAAAGGGTTCTTTAAAAGGCTTTGTGGTTCTACGAAGAACCATCACCTTCTGGAGAACCATTTTTTCGTTTGCGGCACCATTATAGGTTCTTTGAATAACTATTTAAGATAATGTGTTTTTAAGGACCTCTGGTTTGAAAGGTTCTTTGGAACCATAAATAGTGCCTTAAAGAACCATTTTTAAGGTTCTTTTAAGAACTATTAAAGGAAATGGTTCTTTAAAGAACCCTGGTTTGAAAGGTTCTTTGTGGAACCATAAATGGTGCCTTAAAGAACCATGTTTTAAAGGTTATTTGAGACACCTTTAGAGGTTATTTGAAGAACTATTTAAGAAGATGGTTCTTTAAAGAATGCTGGTTTGAAAGGTTCTTTGTGGAACCAAAAATGGTGCCTTAAAGAACCATGTTTTAAAGGTTATTTGAGACAACTTTGTAGAAATAGTTATTTGAAGAACCCTGGTTTGAAAGGTTCTTTGTGGAACCAGAAATGGTTCTTCTATGGCATCACTTTGAAGAACCATTTACGGTTCCAGATGCTCCTCCATGTTTCTGTGTGTCCAATGAGGGAAACTTAACCTGCTGAGTTGCAAAACAAGTGATTTAGTTCCTGGCGGCTGTTTGAGTGGATGTTAAATGAGCCGGCGGTTGTTCAGGTTTAATTAACTGGAAACATCGTGCGGTCGACGTCGTCATCACCGCGTTGTGTGACCGAGGGTCTGGAATCTGATTGGTTCACGCATGAGGAAATCCAAAATATCTGATGAAAATAACAACAACAAAAACTGTGCAAAAGACCAGTTTTATAGCTTCTCTCAGCAGCATAACTGTTTTCAGCTGCGCTCACATAAAAAGGGTTTTCAAGGGTTTTCTACCCCTCCGCTAGTCTTCTAAGGCGATAACATAATGTACCATTAGAACACTGGAGATGGGCCTCTACACACCTCTGTAGAGACTTCATTAAACACCAGAGAATAGTCATTCACACATTAACTATGTAGAGAGAGTATTTATGATTCATTTAATGTTATATTTATTTCATAAAAACAGTGCTTTGAAAAATAAGGACATTTCTCAGTGATCCCAAACTTTTGAAAACTATAGTGGATATTAAAATAATGCGTACAGCTTATCCTGATATTCCGCTATAGAACATGTGTGTCAAAACATTTATCTTCCTCTACTTCATGGCAACAGTTTATAGGTAAATATATTATATATTTATATTATATTAATATATATATATTATATTAATTATATTAATATTATTTTAATATATATATATTCAGTATATTAATATTATATTAATATATATATATATATATTATATATAATATAATATATATAGTCTATATATATTATATATTATATATATATATATTATATATTATATATATTTGGAACCAGCTCGACTTCTCTTCCCTTCTCTTCTCTTCTCTTCCAACCAGAACATCTTGGGGGAGTATTTATGGTTTCGGGCACGGAGACACCGGGACTGTTTAAACGGCTTTAAATCTGTAACGCCGTCAACAGATAATAAACACGGTGCGTAATGAGGGTAATTAAAGGGCCGGTGCAATTAATTCCCAAATCAATGATGGAGCTCCTGCAGAGAGCTGGAGGTCAGGGACTCTAATGGGTTTTTGTCAGGGCTTGTTCTGGATCACCTGGATGACCTCTGGGCTGTGACCTCTGTAAAGTCAACCCGACTGCCGGCTAGAGGCGGGAAAGGGAAACTGTTTTTTTTAATGCAAAGCCACACATCCTTGGAGCTTCTGACAGCTGACCGAGTCATTACTGTGGCCTGAGCTTAACCCGCCCCCCCCCCCACCACCACCACCACTACCTCTAAATTCCTCATTTTAATGCCCGGAAAATGCAGATGTCGGAGAAGCACTCCGGTTTTCGGGAATCTTACTTGAGTATTTTTCCTTATGCGAGACCGTATTCCTCTCGTTACGCCGTCTGATTTCACTCTCACCGTTAGATGAGCTCGTGGCCCATTGTTTTCCAAGTTTAAGTGTGAGGTACTTTATGTTTGTTTGTTGACTCCCGAAAGAACACCGACATTAAACATTGAATCGGGTCAAATTGACCCGAAGGCGACAGGAGGGTTACATATTGAATCGGGTCAAAATGACCCGAAGGCAACACAAGGGTTAAAGAACCCTGGTTTGAAAGGTTCTTTGAGGAACCAGACATGGTTCTTCTATGTCATCACTCTGAAGAACCATTTTTGGTTCCGGATGGCACCTTCATGTTTCTGTGTGTCTGCTACAACACGGGAGGACATCGTCTGGTTCCTACCGTCTGGTTCTTGCCATCTGGTTCCTACCTTCTGGTTCTTGCCATCTGGTTCTTGCCGTCTGGTTCTTGCTGTCTGGTTCCTACCGTCTGGTTCTTGCCGTCTGGTTCCTACCGTCTGGTTCTTGCCGTCTGGTTCTTGCCGTCTGGTTCTTGCCGTCTGGTTCCTGCCGTCTGGTTCTTGCCGTCTGGTTCTTGCCGTCTGGTTCCTACCGTCTGGTTCTTGCCATCTGGTTCTTGCCGTCTGGTTCCTACCGTCTGGTTCTTGCCATCTGGTTCTTGCCGCCTGGTTCCTACCGTCTGGTTCTTGCCGTCTGGTTCTTGCCGTCTGGTTCCTACCGCCTGGTTCTTGCCGTCTGGTTCTTGCCGTCTGGTTCTTTCCGTCTGGTTCCTACCGTCTGGTTCCTACCATCTGGTTCTTGCCGTCTGGTTCTTGCCGTCTGGTTCCTACTGTCTGGTTCCTGCCGTCTGGTTCCTACCGTCTGGTTCTTGCCGTCTGGTTCTTGCCATCTGGTTTTTGCCGTCTGGTTCTTGCCGTCTGGTTCCTACCGTCTGGTTCCTGCCGTCTGGTTCCTACCGTCTGGTTCTTGCCGTCTGGTTCTTGCCATCTGGTTCTTGCCGTCTGGTTCTTACCGTCTGGTTCTTGCCATCTGGTTCTTGCCATCTGGTTCCTACCGTCTGGTTCTTGCCGTCTGGTTCTTGCCGTCTGGTTCCTACCGTCTTGTTCTTGCCGTCTGGTTCTTGCCGTCTGGTTCT